>NC_082683.1:91480559-91780987 GCF_949987515.2 Delphinus delphis | reverse complement strand
TTGGAAACAACCCAAATGTTCCACATGTGAAAAATGGCTATACTAGTTCATCCATACAATGGAATACTACTTTGTTGTAAAAATAAAAACAAACTACTGATGCACTCACCAAAAGGGATGAATATCAAACACATTAAGCTAAGCAATAGAAGCTAGACACAAAAGGTACATAAAGTATGATTCCATTTATATGACATTCAGGATGATCCCACAGTATAGGAACTAAGAAAAGATCTGGGGTGAAGGGTGAGTAAGGGTTTGACTACAAATGGAAAACACAAGAAAATCTTAATTTGGGTGGGGTGTAATGGAATTGTATCTTCATTGGGGTGGTGATTATGTGACTGTCAAAACTCAGAGAACAGGGCTTCCCTGGTGGCGCAGTGGTTGAGAGTCCGCCTGCCAATGCAGGGGACACGGGTTCATGCTCCAGTCCGGGAAGATCCCACATGCCGCGGAGCGGCTGCGCCCGTGAGCCATGGCCGCTGAGCCTGCGCGTCCGGAGGCACAAGAAAATAAATTTTGCTATATGCAAATTAATAATTAGTACAGAGAAGTGGTAAAAATATTTTGTAATTTGTCCAGGAAACACTTTTTACATCTTCTTTCTTCTTGTCAATGCCAAAGGCAGAGATTAATTAAATGAGTCTTTAAATTTTCTACTGTAAGTGAATACAGCACATATTACTTTAAATTGTTGTAGATATCAAAAGTCAAAAATTTAAATTTATACCACATATAATAATAAAATGCTTTTTCTCTCTTTTTCTTTCTATTCTGAGTCTTGTATCTTTCATAATCTTAACGTTAGAGATGTTCTAAGGCTAAAGAGGCCAAGGCTTTGAGGTGCATTCTTTTAGATGTTAAAAAGCCTGAGAATGCAAAATGAATATTTAGAAAACTAAATCATAGCTGAATTAAAAATAACTTCTCTTAGCAGTGAAACAAAACTGAAAATGTTGAAAATTCATATATTTAATTCTTTCTGTGGAAAAATAAACAGCAATAATAGGTATACTGTAATTAGGTCTTTCTAATTAGTTCATGTCTCGGTTAGTTTGGGCTGCTATAACAGAATACCATGGGTGGCTTAAACAACAGAGATTTATTTCTCACAGTTCTAGAGGCTGGGAAGTCCAAGATCAAGATGCCAGACAAACATTGTTTTCTGACTGTATAATGACTTGCCTGGACTAGTTATTTAAAGCTTGCCTCTCCTGCAGTATCTGGCAGTTTCTTCTTTGCATTTGTCAAGATACATTTCTATGCCTTCCTGTTTGCAAGCAATATTTGCAAAATTTCAACTTACTACATAGCTTCAAAATCAGAAGTTTTAACTCTAAAATGTTTGATTCAAAATTACCAATATTTGTTGACGATAATGATTCAAAGTTTGGAGTACCAGTGACATAAATTGTTGACAGGTTGAGTTACTAAGTAATTTTAGAAAGACTCAAACTTTTCTGATTCCTCACTAGTGATGAGCGCCAGACGGAAAATACAATCTTTCATGTTTTAGTTCAACCTACTGCATTATTGTTTTGTAAGTTCAGCACTCTGTTTCATATCTATCTATATCTGCTATACATTTACACGTTATATACATTATACATTCATTTTATATGATGCTATATATAATTCATATCCATAAAATTTGACAAAACTTCTATTTTATATCATATAATACCCTAGGTTTTGAATGAAGTTATGATTTAAACCTATGTCAAGTATATCTTTTTCATAGATCCCTTAATTCAAAAAGAACATGTTTTCAAATTCAATACTATAGGGCTTCCCTGGTGGCGCAGTGGTTGGGAGTCCGCCTGCCAATGCAGGGGATGCGGGTTCGTGCCGCGGTCTGGGAGGATCCCGCGTGCCGCGGAGCGGCTGGGCCTGTGGGCCATGGCCGCTGGGCCTGCGCGTCCGGAGCCTGTGCTCTGCGGCGGGAGAGGCCACAGCAGTGAGAGGTCCGCGTATCGCAACAGAACACAAAACAAAAAAACAAAAACAAACAAACAAAAAAAACAAATTCAATACTATAATCTACCACTGTATGCATATACATTACGATTTTTAAAATTTAGCTTCAATATGCTAACTGGATTCAAAGTAGCATTCATAATAATGCCAGATATTTTACATTCAATAGAAGAAATTTCCAAAAGCTTTAAATTTGATTCTATGAAATGGATGAAAGCATTGATATTAAACTTTTCTAATAATTAACTATGTAAAGCATTTGATGACAATAATATAATATAATGATATAATTTAACTCATTTTTCATAATTATTGTACCAATGGAGCAGAGACATAATTAGCTTTACTTTTTGTGAGCTCCAAAGGTTTCTTGAGATTGAAAATAAGTGAAATTAATTTAGAACATACACTTGATCTAAATGAAAAGTTATACATCAAAGAATGATTTATTAACATTTCCATTAAGTCATCATCTTCAGGTCCAGTCACCTTATATTAACTACTAAATATGAAGGAAATGATACTTCTTCAGCAAATCTTTGTCTTATGGTTTTCATTTGGTTATGGACATCACTATATTCTTCATGATGTGGATGATAAAGGCCGAAAATATACTGAGAAAGCTATATGTTCATCAAACCTTTCTTGGAAAAGTGTAGTAAAGGTTTTAGTTCCTAGCTATACTTTCTTCAGGCAGAATGGCTCAGCCAGTTTTGCATGCATTATTTGTATATATACCAAACTTGTAGTTTCCCACATCTCCCATGACAACTGGCAGCTCGGTGATTTTGTGCACACTAACAAAAATACAACTGGTTAGTACATCAAGTCCCAGTCAGGGTCAGTAGCATTAAATGCCTCTCAAACAATGAACTCCCACAATGAGCTGACCCTTGGTACTTGTACTTAATTATAGCTTATTTTACCATGTCCTTCATTGAAAGGGACATGTTATTTAGTTTCGAACATCTGAAAAGTGCTCAGAAAAGAGAGAGATATAATCATAGATTAATGTGAGTTGTCTTTCATACTTAACCACACGTGAAAGATAATACTTTTCATTTCATAAATATCACATGACAAAAGCTAAAAGTATAAAAAGTTATCAAAAAACCCATTTCATCCCATCGCTCTTTTTCTTTAGTGTTAAGCAATTTTCTTACAGTGTGTGCCTTGGTTTAGTTGCCTTCATGTTCATGCTCTATCACTTGGTGTTGTTTGAGCTTCTTAGAAGTGTGGGTTTGTAGTTTTTATCAATTTTGGAAAAATTTTAACCATAATTCTACAAATATTTTCTGCCCTGTCCTTCTTTGGGGGCTGTATTATAAGTTTGTTAGGGTATCTGAAGTTGTCTTACAGTTCACTGATGCTCTATTAGTTCTCTTTTTAGTCTTTTTTTCCCTGTGTTTCACATTACTCACTTTCTATTGCTATGTCTTCAAGCTTATTAATCTTTCCTTCTACCTTTCTATTCCTCTCTTCTTCTCTCACAATCTATCTCTTATCACAGACACTAGTTTTCATCTCTAGAAGCTTCATGTGATTCTTTTTTTTCCTGTGTCTATATTTGAGTTTGATCTTTCCTGTAGCTTGCCAAACACATGGAATATAGTTATACTAACTGAATGCCATTTTTTACTATCATGTGTTATTTTAAGTTATTATTTATTTATTTATTTATTTATTTATTTATTTATGGCTGCCTTGTGTCTCGTTGCTGCGTGTGGGCTTTCTCTAGTTACGGAGAGCAGGGGCTACTTTTCGTTGTGGTGCAAGGGCTTCTTATTGCGGTGGCTTCTCTTGTTGTGGAGCACGGGCTCTAGGCACCTGGGCTTCAGTTGTTGTGTCACATGGGCTCAGTAGTTGTGGCTCCCAGGCTCTAGAGCACAGGCTCAGTAGTTGTGGTGCACGGGCTTAGTTGCTCCAGGTCATGTGGGATCTTCCTGGACCAGGGCTCAAACCCATGTCCCCTGCATTGGCAGGAGGATTCTTAACCACTGCACCACCAGGGAAGTCCCCATGTGTGTTATTTTTGAGTCAGTTTCTACTGATTGAGTTTTCTCTTCCTAATGGATCAGATTTTATACTACTTTGTACTTTTTTATTGGTTGTAACACATTGTGAATTCGTAGGGTGATTTATATTTTGTATCCATATTTCCTCTATGTATGTTTTGTATCCATATTTTTGCCTATGCATATTGTTGAGCTTTGTTCTGGGATTCAGTTAATTGATAAGAATCTGATATTTTCTAATCTTGCTTTCAAGTTTTGTTTGAAAGAATCAGAGAAGCATTTAATTTAGTGCTAATTGTGCCTCACTCCTGAGATGACACACTTCTGGGTAAACTTCTTTATGTCCCATGAATTATGATGTTTTCCAGTATGATGTATAGGGACAGGAACATGAACAGGTATATATAACATTTGAATATTAGTCTTTCTATTCCTTTAGGTGTTCCCCTTGTTCTTCACAGCTTTTAGTAGTTTCCTCATAGGCATGAGTTGACCAGTACTCAGCTGAAGACTTGATGGGGACCCTCTGCATATCATCAAAGCTTTCTCTTTGTGTTGCTCTCTCCACACTGGAACACTGCCCTGAAAAAATTAGCTACCTCAGGGTTCCTGGAGTCCCAGCTCCATACCCTCAACTCAGCAATCACCAAGTTCTGTTCTCTCTCCAAGCTCTGTGCCTGGGAAACTGTCCTAAGGCAAAAAACTGAGAAAATTTCAGATCTTATCACATTTGATTCCCATCTGTATGGGTACACTATCCTTATCCCAATGTTTAATATCTTGAAAACCATTGTTTCACATATGTAGTCTTTTTCTAAAAAATGTTTCAGCCAGAAGGACAACTTCTGATCTTGTTACTTTGTCTTGGCTAGAAGTGAAAGGTTCTTCCTATCTTATTATAAGGTAAGTAGGAAAATTAAATAAAAATATAAATCAAGAGTTTCAGTCCAAGATGGCAACACAGTAGCCTCCTGAACTTACCTCCTCCCATGGACACACAGAATCTATGAAGCAATTCCCTCTGAAAGAAATCCAAAACAAGCTAAATGATTCCTATTCATTGGGCAAATGAGAAAACACATCATTCATGTTGACAGGGGTAGAAAAGGTTGTGACACATCCACCATAAACTCTACCTGTGACACAGCACCGTGCAATCCTGAGGGAACTCCTTAACTCCCAGCTTGTCCAAGAGGAGTGAAGGGTTTGGATTCCATGTATAGCACCCCAACTTTTAAGACTCTCACTTTAGATATGGTTCCCCCAAACCACCTAACTCTGAAAGCCAATGGGACTTGTATCAGGGAAAAACACTACAATATAGCTAACAAAGAAATAGTTCTTAACTGGTCTTGAGGACTCTCCACGTCTATGCCCCCAGGGCTCAGCACAGAGAAATCAGGAAAAAGATGCTCATCTCCCAGTATCTCTCTGAAGAGGCCTATTTGCCTTCTTAAAAAGCCAGTGCCTAAGGATCAGGTTCTAATTTAGCACACATCTAGGGCTGACTGCAATCCTCCATAAAGACTGGAAAGCCTTGCAGACACCACCCTACCTTCTCACTAAAGCTCACTCCAAATCACCAGTATCTCCCTGGAAGGAGCAAATGCACATATCTGTGCCCCAGTTTATGCATCTGTCACCCAAGGGACAGAGAGCTAGATTATGATGCTGTGATAGTCAGTGGAGCTTGCATTCCTAACTCTCACAGGAATCTAGCAAACAAAGAAGCAGTTATTAAAGGGTTGGAGAGCATCCTTCCCTAGCTATGAACCAGGCTCAATGCAGATGGCCCAGGCAAAAAAGCCCAATTCCAAGTTTCTCCATGGAGGGTCGTAACTACATACTTTCCAAGCTACTGTCTGAGATTCCATCTTCTAATCAACCTGCATCTGGGTGCTAACTATGTGCCCCACTGGGACACTGAAGGTCTTGGCACACTGTAAGCCACTAAAAACAAAGGTGGATACTTGGACAATCAGAAAGGTTTGAGAGACAATCAAGAGCTACGTCAGTGTTAAATGATAAGTTTTATCTCCTACACAAGGCAACTCCTTCAAGACTAGGAGAGGTGGCTGTTTTATCTAATCCACAGAAACCAACACAGGGAATCAAGGAAAATGAAGAAACAGAAGAATATATTCCAAGTGAACGAACAAGATAAAACCCAGAAAAAGACCTCAGTAAACAGAGATAAGTGCCTTACCTAATAAAGAGTTCAAAATAATTGTCATAAAGATGATCACTGAAGTTGAGAGAAGAATGGGTGGACAAAGTGAGAATTTCAACAAAGAGATAGGAAATATAAGAAATTACCAAAGAAAAATCACAAGGTGAACATAATAACTGCACTAAAAAATGCAGTTTAGAGGGGCTCAAAAACAGACTAGATGAAGCAGAAGAAAAGATCAGCAAACTTGAATATAAGGGAAGTAGAATTCATCCAATTAGAGGAATGAAAAAAAAAGGAATAAAAAGAGTGAGGATAGCTTCAGGGACTTATGGAGTAACAAACGGAGCAATATTTTCATTACAGGGGTCCCAGAAGGAGAGGAGAGAAAGAAAAAGGGGAAGAAATTTTATCTGAGGAAATAATGGCTGAAAACTTCCCTAAAAGATAAAATGTGGCAGGGGAAAATAAAAAATGTAGAGTTTTAGAATGTATTCAAAATTAAGTTATTATCAGTTTAAATATATTATGATAACTAAGATTTCATGTAAGATTCATGCCCACATAGTCAGCCCACCAAAACAGAAGTACCCTCACAGCCCTTTTAGAAGGAATCCCTAGAGAGTACAGCTAGGGTGATGAGAGGGGAGTGCACTGCTGGGATGCATAGGACACCTCCTACAGAAGGCCACTCCTCCAAGGTTGAGAAACATAACTATAACAACACACTAGATACCTAAAAATATAAATAGCAACCTAGCCAAAAGGAGGCAGTAGAGGAATATGTTCCAGACTAAGGAACAAGATAAAACCCCAGAAGAACCAAGTGAAGTGGACATAGGCAATCTACCCAAGAAAAAATTCAGAGTAATGATCGTAAACATGACCAAAGAACTCAGGAGAAGGATGGATGCACTGAGTGAGAATTTAGATGTTTTTAACAAAGAGTTAGAAAATATAAAAGAACAACAAAACAGAGATGAAAAATACAGTAACTGAAATGAAAAACACACTAGAAGGAATCAGTAGCAGACTAAATGATTCATAAGAATGGATCAGTGGGCTGGAAGAAAATGGAATGGAAATCACTGCCACTGAATGGAAAAAAGAAAACAAAAATGAAAAGAAATGAGAGGACAGTTTAAGACACCTCTGGGACAACATCAAGGATGTTAATACTCACATTATAGAGATCCTAGAAGGAGAAGAAACACAGAAAGGGCTCCAAAATATTGAAGAGATAATAGCTGAAAACCTCCCTAACCTGGCAAAGCAAACCATAACCCAAGTGCAGGAAGCACAGAGAGTCCCATATGGGATTAACCCAATGGAATACTACTTAGTCATATGAAAGAATAAAACAATGCCACTTGCAGCAACATGGATGGACCTAGAGCTTATCATACAAAGTGAAGTAAGGCAGACAGAGAAAGGCAAATATCACAAGATATCACTTATATGTGAAATATATTAAAAAAATGATACAAACTTATTTAAAAACAGAACTAGACTCACACACATAGAAAAAATACTTATGGTTACCAAAGGCAGAAGGGGGGGAGGAATAGATTAGGAATTTGGGATTAACAGATAAACACTATATACATAAAATAGATAAACAACTAGGTCCTACTGTGCAGTGCAGATAATTATATTCAATATCTTGTAATAACCTCTAATGAAAAAGAATCTGGAAAAATATATATATATATGCACATATATATATATTTAACTGAATCACTATGTTGTACATCTGAAATATTGTAAATCAACTATACTTCAATTTAAAAAAATCAGTTGTATTTCTTTACACCAACAGTAAACTATTACAGAGAGAATTTAGAAAATAATCCCAATAGCATCAATAATAAAATACTTAGAAATAAATTTAACCAAGGACATGAAAGATCTCTACACTAAAATCTATAAGACAATGTTGAAAGAAACTGAAGACGTGAATAAATGAAAAGATATTTCACAGTCATGGATTCAAAAAATTAATATTGTTAACATGTCCATATACCCAAAGCAATCTACAGATTCAATGCAATCCCTTTTTAAATCCCAATGACATTTTTCACAGAAATATAAAAAATTCTAAAACTTGTGCTAAACCACAAAGAACTCTTAGTAGCCAAAACAAACCTGAGAAGGAAGAATGAAGCAAAAGACAGTCTCTTCAATATACGGTGTTGGGAAAACTGCGCAGACACAATGTGAAAGAATCAAACGGGACCACTATCTTACACCATATACAAAAATCACATCAAAATGGATTGAAGATTTAAATGTAAGACCTGAAAGTATAAAATTTATAGAAAAAAATATGGGAAAATTTCATGACATTGGTTTGGGCAATGATTTCTTGGATATAACACCAAAAGCATAGGCAATAAAAGCAAAGTTAAACAAGTGGGATCATATCAAACTAAAAAGCTTATGCGCAGAAAAGGAAATAATCAAAAGAGTAAAAAGGCAACCTACAGATTGGGAGAAATCATTTGGAGACTATATATCTGACAAGGTATTAATATCCAAAATACATAAGAAACTCATACAACTCAACAGCAAAAAGTTAAATAATCTGATTTAGAAATGGGAAAGAATATGAATATACATCTCTCCAAAGAAGACTTACAAATGACCAATAAACAGGTATATGAAGAGATGGTCAATATCTCTAATCATCATGGAAATGCAGATTAAAGCCGCAAGGAGATTTCACCTCACATCTGTTAGAATGGCTATCATCAAAAAACCAAAAAATATTTTTGACCCACCTCCTAGAGTAATGGAAATAAAAACAAAAATATTAAAAATGGAACTAATGAAACTTAAAAACGTTTGCACAGCAAAGGAAACTATAAACAAGAGGAAGACAACCATCAGAATGGGAGAAAATATTTGCAAATGAATCAATGGCCAAAGGATTAATCTCCAAAGTATACAAACAGCTCACTCAGCTCAATATCAAAAAATCAAACAACCCAATCAAAAAATGGGCAGAAGACCTAAATAGACATTTCTCCAAAGAAGACATACAGATGGCCAAGAGGCATCATGTAAAGGTGCTCAACATCACTAATCATTAGAGAAATGCAAATCAAAACTACAATGAGGTATCACCTCACACTGGTCAGAATGGCCATCATCAAAAAATCTACAAACAATAAATGCTGGAGAGGGTGTGGAGAAAAGGGAACCCTCCTGCTCTGTTGGTGGGAATGTAAATGGATACAGCCACTATGGAGAACAGTATGGAGGTTCCTTAAAAAACTCAAAATAGAATTACCATGTGACTCAGCAATCCTACTAGTGGGCATACATCTGGACAAAATTCTAATTCAAAAAGACACATGCACCCCAATGTTCATTGCAGCACTATTTACAATAGCCAGGTCATGGAACGAACCCAAATGTCCATTGACAGACAAATGGATAAAGAAGATGTGGTACACATATACAATGGAATATTAGCCATAAAAAGGAATGAAATTGGGTCATTTGTAAAGATGTGGATGGACCTAGAGACTGTCATACAGAGTGAAGTAAGTCAGAAAGAGAAAAACAAATATCGTATATTAATGCATATGTGTGGAATATAGAAAAATGGTACAGGTGAACTGGTTTGTAAGGCAGAAATAGAGACAAAGACATAGAGAAAAACATATGTACACCAAGGGGAGAAAGAGGGAGTGGGATGAGTTGGGAGATTGGGATTGACATATATACAATAATATGTATAAAATAGATGACTAATGAGAACCTGCTGTATAGCACAGGGATTCTACTTCGCTGTACAGTAGAAACTAACACAACACTGTAAAACAACTACACCCCAATTAAAAAAAAATAAAAATAAAGTAAAACAAAATAAAAGATTAAAAAAAAAAAGAAGCACTGGTGAGAATGTGGAGAAATTGGAAATTGGCGAGGATGGGGAGAAACTGGTATGCAATGAAATGTAAAATAGTGCAGCTTCTACGAAAATATAGTATGGAGGGGTCTCAAAAAATTAAAAATAGAACTATCACATGGTCCAGCAATCCTACTTCTGGGTATATACCCAAAGGAACTGAAATTAGGATTGTGAAGAGACATATGTGCTCCCATGTTCAGTATAGCATTTTTATACTACCAAGATATGGAAACAACTCTAATGTCTATCAACGGATGAATGAATAAATAAAATGTAGTATCTACATAGAATGGAATATTAATCAGCCTTAAAAAAGAAGAAAAATTTGCCATTTCCAATAATAGCTTGACTTTTGCATTACTGTAGCTTGTACCACTGTAACAATGTCAGTCAGAACAATTTTCATGCTTTTTGAAATGGGGATGTATGTCTATAAACACTTTAGTGCATTTTTCCTTCAAATAACTTTAACATAAATTCAAATTTATCAGTAAGGGTCAAATTATCTCCATCTATTGAACAAATTATTCACAGATGTACCTGCTCATTTAACCACATGCAGACATGACTTTCATTAAAGTGATAAATATAACATTTATTATTTCTAAAACCAAGAAAATTCAATAAAATGTCCTTGAGGGACCAAGGATAATAAATGGAAACTTCTAAAAACTTACCTACTGACAGAATGTGCATATGTGCCTAGAGACTAAGCCATTATCTTTAAAATAGCCATTACAACAAAAAGATGTACTCCACTGTAAGCAAAGAGGATGTCAGAAGATAACACATTTCAGTTGTTTTCATTGTCTAAGGTAGATTCTGACAACCATTATTTGCTGATGAAAGATGCATTTTTTTTTGCTAATTTTGGTCAGTGACACATATAGAGTTGTGACTGATCGACCCTCATATTCCTTGTTGGCCTGCTTGGTATCACGCACTCGTGGACAAATCCCAGACCATCTGGCTGCTAACGGAACAGGTCAGAGGTCAAGGACTGTTTTAGCAGAGAATAGTATACCAGCTGCTTTGTCACAGTCTTTCATTATATTTTCATCTTTATTTAAAAGGCCTGTTCTTTGTTATATGAAGGTATCATTTCCTGTTGCCTAGTAATATTTGATACAGCCAGACTGTGTTTCATAAAGTTTAATCAGAAGGTTTCACCTTTTCAGCTGCTATGTGAGGGCAAAATAGTCCAACAGAAAATGGACATAATTTATGTAAAGAATGGTGATATATTAATATTTATTAGGTCAGTTACAGTAATTCTCTAAATGTTACTTTTTTAAACTACATTTTTGAAAAATGCTAAAGATTACTGCAGAATATTAAAATATAGTGTAAACAACCTATCAAGGGTTGTCTCTTTCAGATACATTCATTCCAGTGAATAATAAAAAAGGAAAAAAAAAAAGTAAGGTTATCAGCTTAGTGCATGGGAATATGCCACAAGTAAGAAACATAAAGATTAAACTACAGTTTTGGTCAGCAGTAAGGATTATTGACGTTTAAAAATTATAAATTTTATGATGATTGGAACATAAATGGAATTATGTATAATAATATAACCATTATTTTGTACAGTATGAAGTTAGATTCATTAAAGTTATTAAATTGCAGTGTTGCTACATGAATGAATAGAAAATTAATTTCATAATCAAAGATAAGCAATTTAAAGAAATCCTGGCCCTACATTTTAATGTATGAGTTGGATTGCATTTAACAAATTCATTATGGCTCATTTCCGAAATCTGTAAAGAGGGTGTTTTGAACATTAAATGAGATAATCAAGTGATGTCCATAACATTGTGCTTACTACTTAAAATTACTCAAAAATTTTAAATTCATTATTATTTTTATTAAGATAATACTGGGTGGAACGGAAAAGTATACAAATAGTAAGTATTCTTAATTTATTATTTTCTAGCAACAAGCTGAAATTCAAAGAAAAAATAGACATCACCTAACATATGAATTCATATTTTCCACTAATGTTAAATCCAAGTTGGGTAAAAGATAATATACATTTAAAAGAGTTATCAAAGTAAACTGCCTATTAATTTTAATTCTAGAATTTAAAACTATTTTAGAAACCAGATTCCCCAACCCATATCATTTTAACAGGTCTCACTGGGTGGATAAATGGGGAGAGAGGGAAGTCTATTTGTATTTGGCCAAATACTTTTTAATGAATATAGTTATAAAACGGTTCCCTAAAATTACTGGATCTATATACTTGGAGCCTCTTCCCATGCTTAGTATTGTATTAACTCATTTTATTCTTTCTTATACTTTGGTTATGATGAGAAGTCAAGTTATCTTCAAAATATTTCTACTTACCTAGCACAAATATATTTCCTTATTCGTTAGTAAGATTTAAGCAGCAATAAGGCCAGAGTGGACAGAACTATTATTTCTAAAATGAGTCTGAACTTTATAACTTAGTCTAATGAATTTTTCTAAAGGACAGAAAGTGGGGGGAAAACCTTGTTCAAAATTGATTCCGTATCTATTGCAGCAGATGGGCCACACTTTCAGATTCATCAATCTCTTTAAGGCTCTTCTGCTAACATTAAACTAAAGCTTATTTGGCAGATAAGACTCTTTCAAATGATATGAGTTAACTTCTCCTGCTTGCTTGATCACTAATCAGTGGAAATGAGAACAGTATGTTCCATAGGATACATTAGGATAGGTGTAATTTGACAGCTTCCCAAATAAAGCTGCCTATTTTATTTTTTCAAGGCCAGATTGAGATTATTATGAGCATCAAAGCAAGCACCAAAAAGTTGTTATAATTTTAAAATATGTTTTCACATTGCTGTAATTCTATAAAAGAAAATTAGGCTTGTGAGACAAGAATGGGAGCTCATGAAAAATGTGTTAGCAATGTGTCTATATTAGGAATATGATTAATTTTAAATAATTTATAACATTTTGCACAATGCAGGGAGAGATGAAAATTGTGCTCTGTTCTTCACTATGACACCTGAGGTAGGCTACTAATCTGAGCTTCCTGTTTATCTATAAAATGAAGAGCTAGTATAATGAAACCTATTCTCCATTATTAAGAAGCTGCTCACTATACTCAGAACACATAAAATAACAAAAACAACAAAACCAGTAACAGCAGCAGCAGCAGCTTAACTGATCAACCAGCCATTGTCAATTATTCCACTGGAGTTACTTTTTTTTTTTTTTTAATAGAAATGTTTACTTGAGTCTAGGCAAATTTGGCATTTCTGGAATTTGGGACGTTATCATGGAAGATTAACCAATTAATCTAACCTAATATTCCACAGCTCTATACTTTGATAATTTTTTTTTTACATCTTTATTGGAGTATAATTGTTTTAAAAAGGTGTGTTAGTTTCTGCTTTACAACAAAGTGAATCAGCTATAGTTATATATATATACATATTTTGCCCATATCTCCTCTCTCTTGCGTCTCCCTCCCACACTCCCTATCCCACTGCTATAGGTGATCACAAAGCACCGAGCTGATCTCCCTGTGCTATGCAGTTGCTTCCCACTAGCTATCTATTTTACATTTGGTAGTGTATATATGTCAATGCCACTCTCTCACTTCGTCCCAGCTTACCCTTCCCCCTCCCCATGTCCTCAAGTCTATTCTCTATGTCTTTATTCCTGTCCTGCCCCTAGGTTCTTCAGAACCTTTTTTTTTTTTTTAGATTAGATATATATGTGTCAGCATACAGTATTTATTTTTCTCTTTCTGACTTGTTCACTCTGTATGACAGTCTCTAGGTCCATCACCTCACTACAAACAACTCAATTCTGTTTCTTTTTGTGACTGCATAATATTCCATTGTATATATGTGTCACATCTTCTTTATCCATTCACCTGTTGATGGACAATTAGGTTGCTTCCATGTCCTGGCTATTGTAAATAGAGCTGCAATGAACCTTGTGGTACATGACTCTGTTTGAATAACGATTTTCTCAGGGTATATGCCCAGTAGTGGGATTTCTGGGTTGTATTATAGTTCTATTTTTAGTTTTTTAAGGAAACTCCATACTATTGCCCATAATGGCTGTATCAATTTACATTCTCACCAACAGTGCAAGAGGGCTCCCTTTTCTCCACACCCTCTCCAGCATTTATTGTTTGTAGATTTTTTGATGATGGCCATTCTGACCAGTGTGAGTTGATACCTCATTGTAGTTTTGATTTGCATTTCTCTAATGATTAGTGATGTTGAGCATCTTTTCATGTGTTTGTTGGCAATCTGTATATCTTCTTTGGAGAAATGTCTATTTAGGTCTTTTGCCCATTGTTGAATTGGGTCGTTTGTTTTTTTGATATTGAGCTGCATGAGCTTCTTGTAAATTTTGGAGATTAATCCTTTGTTAGTTGCTTCATTTGCCAATATTTGCTCCCATTCTGAGGGTTGTCTTTTGGTCTTGCTTATGTTTTCCTTTGCTGTGCAAAAGATTTTAAGTTTCATTAGGTCCCATTTGTTTATTTTTGTTTTTATTTCCATTTCTCTAGGAGGTGGGTCAAAAAGGACCTTACTGTGATTTATGTAATAGAGAGGTCTGCCTATGTTTTCCTCTAAGTGTTTTATAGTGTCTGGCCTTACATTTAGGTCTTTATTCCATTTATCCTTGATATATACTATTGGACTTCCTGGAAAAAAGTTTAAAGTGTATATATATATGTATGTGTATATATATATATATATATTTCAATGTCTACATATACACACACACAGATATATGTGTGTATAAATATATAAATATACACATTTATTTAAAAGCAAATTTGCTAGTTTGCCATTTTTCTATGAGTTTTATTTTTCATTTAATGTATAATGTTTCCATTTCAGGATGAACTTATTTTATTATTTTTCTTAAAGAGAAATGGGAAAAATTCTCTTCTAAAGGTAAACCTAGAACAAAGTAAATTATTTTCATTCCCTTGAGATTTTCAAAAAGACTTAAAATGGATGAAAACTGTTGATTTATTGTTTTGTTTGTACAAGCTTAAAAAGAAAATATGCCTGATATACCAAATTGGATAGGTCTCTCCTATTGTTCAAACAGTGAACAAAATTGAGACTTATTTGTAATTTGAAACTTTATTTTGAAAGAATATAAATACATTTCTGTGGCATATAATGCCACTTGGTGTAAATTAGTTATTCCTTCATTTAAATTTGAATTTTTGGCAATGATCTAATCACAAATGAGTTGGCTATAAGAAATAAAACTTTGGCTGTTCTCAAACACCTAGGTAGCAGTACTAATTTCCTATTGTTGCATAAATAATAACACAAACTTAGCAACTAAAAAAACACACACTTATTATCTCACAATTTTTGTGGGTCATAAATATGGCTTAACTGAGTTCTCCACACTACTTCAGAGTTTTTTGAAAGGGTGCAAATCAAGCTGTCAACCAAGGCTAGGTCTCATCCGAGACTCGTGTAGAGGAGAAGTTGCTTCCTCACTCCTGTTGCCTCAAAGGCCACTGAGGTGGACAGAATTCATTTTCACCTACTTGCTGCCTGAGCCTCTACATATGGCATCTTACTTCTTGAAAGCTGGAGAGGGAGTCAACAGAGTGCTGGCTAGCAGGAAGTTACAATCTTATGTTACATAGTCTCAAACGTGACTTCATCACTTTTTTTTTTTGAAAGAATCAAATTATAAGCCCCACCCCCATTCAAGGGGTAGGGGATTACACGAAGCCATGAATATGAGAATAAGGTGATAACTGGGGCCATCTTAGAGTCTGCCCACCACAGTAACCAAGCAAATTCAGTTAAATCAATGTCAGTCCAGAAAAGCCTTAGATGAAGTCTAAGCAGAGAATTGGTTACAGGAAATACCTCTGGAAACGGGGGAAAAATAGTACCTGTTTCCTACCCACCATGCCATTTGCATTAATAACTTTTCCTGGTAGTCTCTAATACCTTTGAGTGAGAAGAAAATTTTTATTCCAAATTTACTCCTCTAATTGAAGAAAATCATTGTAGATAAAAACTATTTCTTCATTAAACTAGTATACTAAGTGCTATTCTAGTTGCTGGACATACAACGGTTAACTAAACAGACACATTAACAACAACAAAAAAAAGATGTTCAAGACACTTGCATTAAAAGGATTAATTAAATAATCCTGCCTAATTATTTTGCATAAACTTTTTCATGTTATAAGTAGCTATATCAAGTTTTTATATCAAGTTTTATATCAAGCTATATCAAGTTTTTATGGACTGTCCCAGATAGGAAAGCTGTCAGAAAGGAAAGTAAGAATAAACAATAGCTGTTATCTCATTTTCTCTTGCAGAAATTCCTTTTATCCTCCAAATTTTTTTATTTTTTTAATTCTAAATTCATTTGATTATTCATGGATTCTTCACCATGGTCTTCCAGGCACTAATTTTCCCCCAATATTTTTATACACACAAATACTTAATTGACAAGTAATAGTATGAGATCTCCCTGAAGTAGTAAAATTTGAAGATAAGAGAATTTTCTTGTAGTTCCCCCCTCCATATTCTTTACAGAAATACCACATTACATGCTTTAAGGAACTATAGAATTCCAAATTTCTCATTATTTTATTTTAGGAATTGACTATCTTCCATTTCTCTGTACAATTCACTTCTGTAAGTATCTAATTCATCTACTTTGCCTGATTTTTGTTTCCTCCAATATTCCCTAATACCTATACGAATTATTTTTAAAAACGCAAAGAAATAGTTGAATTTTATTTATTTTTTAATTTTTAAATCTTTTGGCTGCATTGGGTCTTTGTTGCTGCGCACAGGCTTTCTCTAGTTATGACGAGCGGGGGCTACTCTTTGATGTGGTGCGCAGGCTTCTCATTGCAGTGACTTCCCTTGTTGTGGAGCATGGACTTTAGGCACGTGGGCTTCAGTAGTTGCAGCACATGGGCTCAGTAGTTGCAGCACGCGGGCCCTAGAGTGCACGGGCTTCAGTAGTTGAGGCAAGTGGGCTCTAGGGCATGTGGGCTCAGTAGTTGTGGCTTGTGGGCTCTAGAGTGCAGGCTCAGTAGTTGTGGCACACAGGCTTAGTTGCTCCACAGCATGTGGGATCTTCCCGGACCAGGGCTCGAACCCGTGCCCCTTCATTGGCAAGTGGATTCTTAACCACTGTGCCACCAGGGATGTCCTGAAATAGCTGACTTTTTTAAATTGATAGAAAACATTCTATTTATAAATCTCTGAGATGGTCATCAAAGATAAACTGTGTTATCATTGTGCCATATCAAAAGTACATTTACAAAAACATTCACTCACTTTAATTAATTCTATTTAATAATTTATATTTTCTTATAGCAGAAAGATATTTCTAAATTTTCTTTTACTTAGAGGGGTCTAAATATAGCTTTAAATTATATCTCTCATCTTATTCAGTTCATCCATAAATAAAAACTCCAGAAATGCCTTCCTAATTTGAAAGATTGAAATAAGATCAGCTCCTAAATATTTCTGTTTTTAAGGAGTTTATTTGATTTGACAAAATTTTCTGAATAAACATGATATATCCTGTGAGCTTTCTCATTTCTTGCAATTTCAGATTATAAGCTTCTTTTTTCCCTTGCCTTTTATGCTAGTCTAATAAAAGACATTATATGTCTAAGTAGCTGTATTATATTTACTTTAAAAGCTACACAATTAACTGCTAACTTAAAATGTGTTAATATTTTAACAGTGCTAAAATCAAGATAAAGTGCACTAATCTATTGCTAACTGCATATGCATTATCTTTTTAATCTAACTTTAAGTGAACCTCACATTTAGACATAAGTGTATTAATACATTCTCTGTGATATATCTAATTTCACTGGTGGACTATTTTTGCAAATTGGTAATTCTTTGCTGTAATTTTCAGAGAGAACAGCTATATTTATAAGAGAATTGTTACTTTGAATAAATAAATCCTGTGGAAATGTAATAGTTTCTCCATTTGATTTGTCATTAAAGGGATCCAGCAAGCAATCTGAGTTTGCAGATGATATTTCAATTTACTATAGAATCCAAAATGCTAATATTGGTTACATATAGTTGATTTTGCATGTATATGCTATTATTTAGGTGTTGAATATAGGGTATGGTTGGATAACATGAACTAGCAAGTAATGTTATATAAAGATGGGTAACTCAGTAGAATTTGAGCTAGAAGGAGTTCTGAAAATAAACCTCCCACTAGCCCATAACGATATACAGACAGAAGCCATTTCTATGTTAAAGAAGAGTCTCCCAAGTTACTTAAGAGGAAGCCTTTGTGCAGCAGCTGAAACCTATAGAAATAGATGATTAAGAACATCTGAACACTATGTAAGTTATCATGAAGTTCCTGATTAAATTAAATGGACATTTCCCAGTGCATTAGTCAGGTTTATGCAAATGGAAAATAGAATCATTCAGGAGAGAGAGAGAGAGAGAGAGAGAGAGAGAGAGAGATGAGAAATGGATCCTTAAAGGAGTAGAAATGAGGCAGTCATAATTGTAAGTAGCATTTCTCAGAACACTTTCAAATTAGTCCTAAAAGGGTTTATTTCAAAATTTAACACGCACACAAACACACACCCTTACAGGACATTTGGTCCTATCCAAAACATCCATAAGACATTTGGCCCATTAGACACTTGGTCCATACCAAAATGTCCTTTATATTTGGTCCTGCTCAAAGTCGTCTGGCATAGACTGAATATTTTTATGGACATTTTGGACAAGACCAAATGTCTGTTAACCCTATATATACTTTTGTTTTCTCTGCAGACGGGGAAACTCTATTGTCTAATATTTATTCTCAAGAAAACATGGGCTAGGATAATTTAAAAAACAGAATTCTGACTCTAGTAAGTGGGTATTTTTCTAAAATTGTAAGTGTAACCATGTAGTTTTGAAGAGATTTTTAATAATACCTGCTAAATATAAATCTATTGTTTTATTAATCATTAAATGGAAAACTAATTTTACAACAAATGTAAAAATAAAAAGCTTAGTTAACTGATATAAAATATTCTTTGTGTTCCTGAACACTTAAAAATACTTATAAATGATTTATGATTTTGAATTTTCAAATACACTATAAAGTTGAAAATCCTTGGCAACTAGGTATGTATATCATCTTGGTTTGCTGTTACAGGGCAAATATACGCCTATGCATGTGGAGTGCTGTCATAACATGAATTCCAAAATAACCATTTCAGACTTCCCTGGTGGCGCAGTGGTTAAGAATCTGCCTGCCGATGCAGGGGACATGGGTTTGAGCCCTGATCCGGGAAGATCCCACATGCCGCAGAGCAACTAAGCCCATGTGCCACAACTACTGAGCCTGTGCTCTAGAGACCGCGAGCCACAACTACTGAGCCTGCGTGCCACAACAACTGAAGCCTGCACACCTAGAAGCCTGCACACCTAAAGCCTGTGCTCCGCAACAAGAGAAGCCACCGCAGTGAGAAGCCCACGCACTACAACGAAGAGTAGACCCAACTCGCCCCAACTAGAGAAAGCCCACGCACGGCAACAAAGACCCAACGCAGCCAAAAATAAATAAAAATAAAATAAATTTATAAAAAAAATTAAAATTACCATTTCTACAGTTATTTAGAATGAGATTTAAAAATATATATTATTAAGGTAACTGTTCCACTTTGCATAGGTAGAAGGCAAACCACAATTTATTGTACTTCTCTCTCTTTCTCTCTGGCTCCTTCAGATTTGGAATACAATTAAACCACTTGTTTCTCACATCATTCTCACATGTATTAATTTCCCATATACATATTCAGGCTATATCCCGTCTTCAGATATTCCTATTGGATGTGGATTGAGTATTACTACCTTTAAGAAACAAAGAAACTAAAAATGACTGAGCTTGTAAATGTTCTAGCTAGTCCTTTTTGGAGATTTTCTTTCGTTAGGTGTTCATATGTTCCTTTTTCTCCCCTTTTGTCTATCTTGTTCCTCTTTTTTTAAATTCATACTATTTGGTATATTTAAGGAACAAAACTTGTAATATAAGAATTTCTAGAGTATAAGCTAGAATATAATTGTTTTAGCTATACCCTCAATGCATAAAATAGCACCTGGCATATAATAGGCATTCAATATAATAGGCATTCAATTGTTTGTTGAATTAATATAATACATTTAAACATGTATCTATCATACAATTCTAGGTATTTAATTAATAGGTAATTAATCCTAGATACAATCCTAAGCTCCACTCCTAGGTATTTAACTGAGAGAAATGAAAGCATATGTCCGTATGAAGAGATATACAGGAATGTTCACAGTAGCTTCATTTATAACAGCTAAAATTGGAAAGAGTCCAAATGTTTATCAGCAGGTCAATGAAAAAACTAAACTATGCTATATTCAGATAGCAGAATACTATTCAGAAATTAAAAGAAATGATATATGTTACATCATGGATGTATTTCAAAAATAATTCTGTGGAGTGAAAGAAGCCAAACAAAAATAAATATACTTTATACTTTTCAAATATAAGTTCTAGAAAATGTATACTAATCTATAGTGATAAAAAAACAATACACTGGTTGGCTCAAGAATGGGGCTGTGAAGAGGGTGGTAGAGAAACTTTTCGGAGGTGAGGGGTATGTTCATTATCATGATTGAGGTTACAGTTTTAATGGTTGAAATTTATCAAATACTTTAAATATGTGCGGTTTATTGTATGTCCCTTATACCTCAATTAATAAAAATAAAAGATAAAAGCAAAATTAATAGTGACAGTGACTCAGCGTTATTGGCTAACGTTATTGGCAATAACGCTCAGCGTTATTGGCCAAACGCTGATTTTGTGGGTAAAAGTGCAAATTGGGAGACATCCAAAGGAATTGGTAGAGTCTTCAAACTTTAGTGCCTGCAAGCAATTTGATTTAGTCTGTGCATTTTTAAGTTCTCTTTGATAAGAAGCTCTGTCAAGAGAATGTGCCTAGAGGTGCTTCTGCAGACACCGTGGAAGAAAAGGGTTAGTAGCTGGTTTATGCTTACTTTTTCACTGAGCAATGCCTAAGGTTTGAATTTTAATTGCAACACCAACTCAATACATTTATAGAATTAACCTAGATCTAGGATAAATAAGTATCTGGTGAGGTTAACTGAATTGAACTAACCTTCTATACCTCATAGTTATAATTATTTATCAGTGAAAAGTTAATGATTAAACTTTATTTGTGAACACAGGTGGACTGGAGAATAGAAGCTAGTTATATACTACTGAAAGGGCTACCTGGCTAGCAAGTATGCAAGCCGAAGTGACTCCAGAGATGACAGCTTTTCTAAATGAATTGATCCATTCTCTCTCAGTCACATCTCTCATGACAGTAAGTTCACCACATATGGAGCAAATCTGGGACATTCATGTCATCATGAGATATCCACTTTAATGACATCCTGTTTTTAGGCTACGTAGATTTTGTCCTGGGTAAAGCCTATTGGATCTCACGAGGTTTAGTTTCACTTCAAAATCAAAACCAATGTTGCTGGTTGAGTAGCGGACACATTGCAGGGCTGTATCTGACACAGTGCTAACATTTCCCAGCCATTCCTTATGTACTGGGTAAAGCTGATATATTTCAGTTCACACTTAAATTTCTTTCAGCTTCTGGGAATTGGGATAATAGTAAGATCTAGGACTATTTATATCTATGTATGCATCCATTCATAATTCATTTGTTCTTTCTTTCATCTTTAATTCAAAAAAAACATTTCTTGAAATGCTTACCATATTCCAGGCACTGTTGAAGTGTTACAAGGGAATCATAATTGAATTAACACACTTGCAGTATTTTAGGACTCGAAAGAAAATCTTACTTTTAAAATTATTATCAAAGTCTCTTTTAGTTATCATGGATTTTACTTTGATTTTTATTAGGTTATAAGGCATATTATTTTCAAATGCTTACATGAAGGAATATTATAATTGATTTATGTCAGGCAATTTCATATAAGTAACAATAATATAAAAATGATTTTGTTATGCCATTACTTACCATTTTATGGTTTGCTGAATTTTAATAATATATAATACACTTTTCTTTCCATTAATGTTTCTCAAGCTAATTGATATTATAAGTATTCAAAGATTTAAAAAATGGAGTGATAGTTGTCTGTTGCTCAAATATAGACAACTTTAACATGTAAAAATAACACTTTGGCTTTCAAAATGAGCCTGCACACAATTTCAATGTGGGAGACTTCTATTTGAAATCAGATTATTCTGTGTATGTAGAAGTCAGATTCAAGCTTTGTAAAAGCATGAAAAAGCAATAAAATATTGGGACAAATCTTGCCTTAAAATTAAAACTTTTCACACTTGTTTTTCTCTCTGGAAAAAAAATAGACTAGATTCTTCAATGGTGTTTTAATAGAATAAAGTTTAAATTTGGAGCCTTAAGTGTGGAACAATCTTAGCTGCTACAAATATGAGAAAATGCTGTTAGCAGAAGTTGATTTTATTTTTGTTAGATTTTATAAAAATAGATAGCATTTGCTATTGCTTTGTTTATACATCATTTTAAGACCTCAGAGTTTTTGTGAGAATTTATCATAACATTTTATAGATAATAATATTTAATATAAACTATAACTAGTATTACACATAATAGCTTGGCAAAATGCTCAGTAGGTATTGTTAACTCTTATTACACAGAAGCTATGCAGGTGACATAAACAAGTGATGTGAACAGGTATAATTTTAAAAAGAATGGTAAAATACTTCTTTGACAATAGGAGAATGCAGACCCAACCCATGTACATTTAAAATCAAAATTATTGTAAATACCTGCAGGTCTCAAATAAATACATGCATACAAATATAAATAAATTACTTTCTGAGGCTAAATTTTTTTGGCCATGTATGCACACTCTGGAAATTTTCTCATGAGCCATATCATCCAACTCCATAATTTTTATAACCACCTATAAGATAACTTCTTAGATATGTGTTTGTTGACCAAACTTCACTGTATTAGCCACACTTAAGTCAGTCACCTGTAAGACCAAACTCATTAAGTCATTTTCTCTCACCTCGATGACCCCAGGGCAAATCTGATCTTTCTCTTGTATTTTCTCTCTTGCTGATGATACTATCACCTATCCAACTATCCAATTCTGAAGCTGAGACCTGAGATTCAACTTCAAAGTTCCCTAAACTCCAACCTCTGAATGTTCATGAATTTGGCAATGCTGCCAATTACTCTGCCTTTTTCTCCATTCACATTGCTGTTCTAATTTATTATTTAGTTTTTATGTAAGTATAATATTCTTTTATGTAATCTCTTTGCCTCTGCTTTTTTTCTCTTCTAATTTATCTGCTAAATATTTGAGTAATTGATTCAAAAATAACTCTGATGATGCTATACACTATATAAATCCCTTTTATGTTCTCCTCTCACCTATAGGATAACATCCAAATTTTGTCCTGACCTGACAAAAAAGACGCTCACTGATTTGACCTTGTCCCTTTTCTTTTACTATTGTTATACTTGCTTTCTCTGTCTTCTACCCAATCAAGCCATAGTTTCTCAAATATAACATGTTACTTCATTTCTGTAAACCTTTGCAGACGCTCTGGTTGGTATCTATTTAGAAAAACTTTGGCCTTTGTCCACTTGGTATAATTTTACCAGTATTTTAAGACTAAAACCAAAATTTCCTAATTAAACCATCTCTGAGAACCTCAAGGAGAGTTTACTATTGCTTTCTTCTACTAACACAGGTACTTTTAGATAGCTCTATTAATAGCTCTAGCTACTTTACATCGTATTACTTGCTTCATCCACATTTTCTGTGACTTTACTCATCAGTGCACACTCAGCATAATGCAGAAAACTATTTTTCAATGTATTAATTGATTTATATATCTGTGCCTCAAACCAGTGGATAGTCAATATTGGAAACATGCAATACAAGGAGCAACTGGTCTTGTTCATCTAAAGTCCTTTACTTTTAACTGCAGTCTAACAGTACTAATTTTTAAAATGCCTTTATGTGAAACGAGATTTGTGTTAATTGGAAGCAGAATTATAGACAATGAAAAAAATCTACAGCACAAAATAATGAAAAATGTGAAACCATGGGCCAAGAAAAGGTCTCCATTTTGGAGTTTTAAATGTGACTGGAATTGCAAAAATAGAAAAGAAACAAGAGAAAGGAAAAGAAAAGAAAGAGAAAATATCTGAGCCAAGATGTACCCTATGATGCTAATGGTTATAAATGGTCTGCTGGAAAATTAGTGCTAAATATTATAAATGTATATAAGGAGTATAAGCCTATTGTACTGCAAAAATGAGAACTCTTACACATGGTGTTTTAGTAATATGAAAACATTTATACTCTTGGTTAAACTTCCTGAAATTTATAGTGATTTTAAACAATTGTGAGCGATAAAATAATTATTGCATTTTAAATAAGTTTCAGAAAATTTTATTCAAACTTTGGGAATTCCCTATAGATAATGAAAGTTAATTTAAACCTATTTTTTAAGGATTTGTAACCTATTTGCCACAGATATATGTGTTTAATTTTTTTTATATAGGAGGAACACATGCTGAAGGAAACAGATACTTTTATGTGCATAAGGGATTCCCAATAAGTTTTATCATCATAGAATATGAGACTAAGAATATTTCAACATGATGCTACACCTTCTCATTTAGGTTTTATATTAATACCAGAAATGCATAATTTTAATAACAACATGGTGTGTATATAGAGTCTGTCAGCTCAAAGTTGACTCCAGTATCATTTCCTTTATCATCAATCATTTCAATTTAAAAATAGTAAAAACTTTTGGCTTAATCAATATTTTGAATTAGAATCATCAAGTTACAGACATTTGGCCTTTCTTTTTTTTAGCATTCTCACTTAGCTTGGGAGGAAATTCACAAACATATTATCTGATGCCCATGCTTCATGATATAGGGCAAAAATTATTATCTATGTATTAGGGATTAGAGATCTAGCTCAAGAAGACTGGATTGAAGAGTAGCTCTCCTCTCCCTGAGAAGGTTTTCCATTTTTGATTGAATCCAACCTTAGCAGAGTCTCATGGAGTACTAAAGGTAGAATGATGCTCTAGGAATCTAGACTTATTATACAAACTGACCCTGGAAATAACGAGTGGTATATATCAAGAGAGAACCCTTTTGCAATTAGAGATAAAATATTGAAAGTAACACAATGAATAAATGCCAGAGTCAAAACCAAAACCTGAATTTCTACCTCTATTTCAGAGTTCTTTTTTATTATTTCATTACATCTAAATGTTAATCAATGGATTATTTTTGTCAACTTATAGATGAACCTTTATTTAAAAAAAATCTGTCTACCCGATAAATCTGGGCTGAAAAGGCTAGCCTGTGGCCTAAAACATTTAGCACCTTCTGTCACAGCTTCATCATTCCTGCAATAACACAAATTCAAATAAAATGTTGTTTTTCTAAAAGGTTTAGAAAAACTATATGAATTTTATTTTGGTCTACTTTTTTGATGTATTGTAGCAGTAGAGTTTTGTATCCCTGCAATATTCCAAGACAGTAATACTATCATGTCCATGTGATCTTCTGGTAACTGGTTTTATGTACTACTTCTCGTCATATTTCACATCTGTGAGTTTCTTTTTCAAAAAATGTTTTATGTGCCAGGGGAAGCAACTATTGTGAGCAATCATTTCCCAGAGGTTAAATTCTGTGAATTTCAGCCATGTGAAAATATATTCCTCTGAGAGATCCAGAATTGGAAAGACTTCAGGAGGATTTTCCATCCAGAATTGAAACAAGAGGCTGCCCTGAGACTATTCATGTCATATCTCTCCTCTTACAACTTTTTCAAAAGTGATTCCTATCTTTGTTATTTCCCATGTCTACAAATATTTCTTGTTAAGAAGATAGCTGCCTGAAATAAAGTAGAAAATCTCTAGTATAAACCTAAAAAGAGGGCTTCCCTGGTGGCGCAGTGGTTGAGAGTCCGCCTGCCAATGCAAGAGACACGTGTTCGTGCCCCGGTCCAGGAAAATCCCACATGCCACGGAGCGGCTGGTCCCATGAGCCATGGCCACTGAGCCTGCGTGTCCGGAGCCTGTGCTCCGCAGCAGGAGAGGCCACAACAGTGAGAGGCCCGCGTACCGCAAAACAAAACAAAACAAAACCTAAAAAGAACTTCCAATCAATGAAAGATTGGAACAATATTTACCATTTTTATTATACTAATCTTAAATGTATTTAAGGCTAGTACAACTTCTCAGAAGTATTACATTTCTATGTTTAAGCCAATTTATTGTTAGTATCATTTTACCCCCAAATTACCCTAATCCCTCTTAAGATGAATAGCATACATGCAAGTTAGAAACAAAATTATCTGGAAAATGGAAGTGAGACATGGGCAGAAAATGATTCACCTAAGCTTGTTTTAAGAAAGAAAGTGAACATGAAGCATTAAGTGGGATCACCATACTAATGACATTCCTGTAATGTAATACTATGTGAACTATTTGTAGGCCAATAAAGTAGTAACAGTTAATGCAAATATGAAACTAAAGTGATATTTAGTAGGATGCCTAAGACTAAAAGCCAACTGAGTAAAAACAATAAAAATGCATTTTACTAGTTATCCAGTAGGAATCACTTTGAAATGCAAATCTGAAATCCAGGAACTGGTATTTTATGGCTTTCACGGACTCATTAACACTACTTTGTTTCCTCCTTGGGCACTATTTATTTTTTGTGTCCAGAAAGCTACAGAATATTCAAGGTTATCTCCACCATAGTCCTTATTGCATTTAGGGGGTGATAACGAATCTTCATGTATGATCCCTCATTTACAGAGGAACACAGGAAAATACAATGTTGAGTTTCCTGGGGCATGACAAAGCTGAGTATCCTGAAGTAGACTGGTGAAAAAAAAATTTCTCATTTGAACTAAATGTGACAAATCTACTAACAAACTACACCTCAGTCTAGTATTTTATACCAAATAATTACCCCATAATAATTATATCACCTTCCACACAAGGGTCCAATATTAATTCAATTTTTAACAAATGTTTATGTGTAATTAAAGGTTCTGGCCACTCTTCTGATTACTGAGTATAGAGCAAAGAACAAGGTTCTCATGGTTCTTGTCATTTCAGGACTTATAGTCACAGTTGAGCAAAGAAGACAGACACTTAATCACACCATTATAATAATAACATAACATATTTATTATTATAATAAAATGTAAAACCAATGTTATTGTAAGTAAAGAAACTTTAGTATGGATCATGGAAAAAATAACATCAGGGAAGGGTTCTCAATAAAGTGGCATTACAGCTGAGAACTAAGTATGCAGGAGAAAAATCTTAGGAACTGTTAAAAGCAAACTATTGTTTTTTAAAATTATTTTTAAGTTTTAATCCTAGTGCTTATGCTTGGGTCAGGATATTAAGTATTGTATCATCAGCCCTTGTAATTCTTACCTAATAAAACTACAAAGTTGCCATAGTGAAAAGGTAGATAAAGTATGGTATGTGCCCTGGGAAAGAATCTCTACTCTGCTGGCCAAATTGATCCAGCTTCTTACAATTTTGGACACGGCTTCTAAAATAAATGTGGTATTTCTTTATAAGTATAAGCCTTCCAGCTACCAAACCGAAACAAATAGTTCTTAGGGTTAGGTGAGGCTTATTTTCCAAGTTGTCTAGTTGTACCTTTAAAGTCAATAGCATTATTTGTGATAGAAAAAAATAGAACCACTGAGCAACTTCTCTGAAGCTACCACTGAGACTGATATATTTTCCAGAACTCCCTGACAGATATTTGAATAGGTATTTGGTGATAGTACTAAGCCAAAAGTCTAGTATAATGATAATATGCATGGTATCTCATGGTATCTGGATATAGATAGTAAGTGATAGCACAACAATGGGGATGTATTATTAAATTTGTTCAGCAATACAAAAATCAAGTAAAATGACGATTTTAACTGTTGAGCAATACAAAAAAAGTAAGTAGTGATTCAATCAAGTGAATAGTGAATCATTTGGTAGTTTTATATATGAATGATGAACTGGAGATTTTTTTTAGGTAACTTCTATTTCAAAAGCACCCAAATTGGGGTTCAGTAAGTCAACATTTTGGAAGCTAACTTATTAATTATTATAATAAAACAAAACAGAACCGCTATACACGAACTGCTAGTTGATTTAACAGACAAGGTATGGGCAGATGAAGTAAATAATTATATGCATAATGGGTGTGTTCTCATTTAACTGTTAACATTTTTTCACTTGGGTTTGTCTAAATCTTCTAGTCACTGACTATAAAGGATTCATGTTAGCCATGACACTGCACAGTCTTTCTTTGGAGTCAAACTTAAGCACATTCCTATCCTTCTTTTAATGTGTTTACCATTAGGTTGAGCAATCCAAGGCAATGAGATCATAAAACACAAAAATCTTATATTTTAATATTTTCCTTGCAAATGTTCAGACAATTAAAATATATTGGACACTTTTGGTCACAGAACAAGGTCACAACCCTCTTACCCTAGACCTACTTCCTGAAAGAATTCTGGAGAGAGAAAGTGATGTGGAGCATGTTTAGCTACTTATACACACATCTGTCAACGTGCCTCCTTTCCCCAGTTTGTTAGCCAAGAATTCTGACTCTTTCAGTATTAGAGTGGGTTTGCTGGAATTGGGGGTAGGGGAAAAGAAGGAATAAGAAACTAGGGGAAAATTAAGCATGAGAAAAGATCTTAACAAGGTCTTATTTTAAGTTTTATTTCTCTTTAAGAAGGGTTTCTTTAATCATCAATCAGTGATTAAAAAGTGACCTTGCTGCTCAAAGCTAACTGGCTCCTTAATTGCTTAATTTCAGAAAGCAGGTGAGTTAACCCAACCATACTAACAATGTCACATGTATTCTCATGTTCATCACAGTTCAGTAATAAGGCAATGCCAAACTCTGTCTTCCATTAGAAGCATCTTTGTGTTCTTAAATGGCCCTTATTGAATTTCTTTTTCTGTTGTTAATTTTTATTGGAGTATAGTTGCTTTTACAATATTGTGTTAGCTTATATTGTACAGCAAAGTGAATCAGTTATACGTATACCTATATCCCCTCTTTTTTGGATTTCCTTCTCATTTAGGTCACCACAGAACATTGAGTAGAGTTCCCTGTGCTATACAGTAGGTTCTCATTAGTTATCTATTTTATATATAGTATCAATAGTATATATATGTCAATCCCAATCTCCCATTTCATCCCACCCCACCCCCCTTTCCCCCTTGGTATCCATATGTTTGTTCTCTACGTCTGTGTCTCTATTTCTGCTTTGTAAATAAGATCGTCTATACAAATTTTTTCAGATTCCACATATATGCATTAATATACAATATTTGTTTTTCTCTTTCTGACTTACTTCACTCTGTATGACAGTCTCTAGGTCCATCCATGTCTCTATCTTAACTGGACTATTGCTCATGTATATGCATTTACAAATATAGAAGGTAGAGTTTTTCTTTGTTTAATTTTCTCAGGTATTGAAACAGTTCATATTTTATTATTTATTTCTTGATCAATTGTGAATTTTAAGGTTGCAAGAGTATATCATCAAAAAATTAAAATGTTTATATTTAATATATATTAAACTGCTGGTCATTTGGGTATCAAGATATAAGCTGATAATGTGTTTCAAAAGGTTAGTTTTCTTTTCTTTGTTAAAAGTATACCAGTTCTGTAACTTTTTAAAGAAGCATAGCAACTTATTAAGGGGACTAATTTTCTAAAAGTTCAAAGTGACTTTCAAAAGTATGTATGTGAACGGTTTACTAAGAAATCTAACTATTCTGTTTAATTTGTACATGAAAATTATCTCTTCACATGGAAAATTTGTATATGCAATTATGGAAACTACATCAAAATTCAGCCTTAAATGTCAAAACTATTAATCTACTCTCCCAGAAACTTTATATTTCAATTAAACTGAGTATTTTAATTATTAAGGGTTTTTAAAATTTATCAAAACATGACAAATATATTAGAATGGAAGAATTAACAAACAACGACTGTAACTAGACTTTCCCACTACCACTTTAAGGAAAGTATGTGGACTGAGGCCTGCTATGGTAGTAATCCCTCAGTAAAACAAACAAACAGAAAATCAGAATAAACTTTAATGTTAATGATATAAATAGTATAATTAGCTTAATGAAGAAACGACAGAGTAAAATATATATTATAGTAGATTTACTCATTCTCTTAAATTTATTTATTGAGCAACTATCAGATATCAGTTATTGTGTTATAATTTGGATATGGATGATAAATAAAATTTTTTGGATATGGATATGTAGAGATAAATAAATTTTTTTTCTTATTCTGAGATGTATAACTTATGATTGCAATCAGATAATTACAATAAAATGCTATATTGATATATGAAGATATTAACATAATTCTTTAGAATGCAGTGGATAACAGACTAGGTTAGTAAGTAAGTCTGACAGATGAATGAAACTTGGGCTAAGTCTTTAAAAAATAAAGTTTAAGATAGATAACAAAAGTGAATAAAAATTCTAGGTTAAAAGAATAGTGTAAGCAAAAACAGAAGAACAACATGATGAGTTTGAGGAATATTTGTATTTCAGTTTTGCTACTATGCAGGACATACGGAGGCAACGGATGAGAAAAAGTAGAAAAGTCTGAAGAAGGACACATTGTATTAGGTCATTTTTGTCAACAAATATATTCCAGATATCATTTTATGGGTACCTGGAAGACAAAAATCAACAGACTGATGTGATCATATGTGTGTTTGTATGTGTGGATATTTTGCAGGGGTCTTTGGGGAAAGAAGTAAAAGTAGTCATCTTATATGCCATGCGAGTACTGAGAAATAGACACTGGGAAATGAAAATGCAGAAAGAGATCTATTAGGGTCTCTTCCCCTGTCAATTAGTTAGCAAGAGATTTTTATGATCAATATGTATGGGGCTATAAAATATAAAGCAATGCCCCATAGAGGTAAAGCATAGAAGGTAGCTACAATGCACATACAGCTGTGAAGACAAGTCTAAGTCCCTCTCTTTTCACTCAGCTTGTTTCTGCATATCTGATTCCTTTGATTTTGCATGTTCTTGGTTCAACTACCTCATTCTGATTTTCTTTAACTCCTGACTCAGTTGAACTGCTGCAGATATTCAACTTGATGTTTTGTGAAAATTGTGTACACTCTTCTGATAATTTTTCTGATATTGTGTCCCAATGTTTCCTTTCTTGATCAATGGTCCCAGAATTTTTTCACCTTGCTTAGCTCCGATATCCATATCCATTTTATATCATATGTGTGTAATCATTTTACAGGAGCCTTAACCTGCTTTAAATTAGAAAATTGGAACTCCAAAATATTAATGGGTACTGTAATAATAATAAAAAGTAATTCCCCAGTCATGAGTCATTGGTCAACAACATTTTCATTCTCTTCTTCTTTCCCCATCTTGAGGTTGCTGCTCTGGTTAACTGCTGTTTGGTAAATGTATTTTTCCATGAATTTTTCTCAGTTGTTGTACATGGTTGATATACTGTCTGTTCCTTGCTATACTCAGTATCTTTCTTTCATCCTGACAGATAAGGTTTCACAGTTTGCGAACTTTTGTCTCAATAGACTGTTGACAGAATTCCACCTTCGTGCTTACAACACTCCAGTTCAGAGGTCATATACCACTCTGTCCATAACTTCTACTTTCTGTGCAGGAGCTTGTAAATTTTTCTATTTATTATTAGGGTTCAGGAATGTTGTTTATGTTTATTTCTTTTCTCATCAGTCCAGCCTGGAACACAGTGAGTGCTTTCAATCCACAGATCCTGCTTTTTCTTCAGCTCTCCCAAATTTTCTGCTGGTGTTTAAGTATTGCCTCTGCTGCATTTGTTGATTTTTTACACTTCCTGGAAAAGGTTGTATTTCAATGCCAGGTCTCTTGGCTCCACCACCCAAATGTCTTAACTTACTTTTATCTCTTTATCTCTTTGCTATTTGATTTTCGGTATCTCTTGTATTTGATTCATTAACATATTAAATCTATTTAAAAGTTTCAAAGTAATAGTAAAAATCAAAGAGCTCAAAAGATTCAGAGCAAAAGTCAGAATTGATATAAAAAGCCAAGCTTTAGAAATGGCATTATTTTATGAGAAATTTTCTTACTATTTAAAAAATGAAAAGATGAGGAGGGTTTTCTCATATAAGTTTACTTAGGATAACTAGATTTTGGTAATTATTACAAATCATAATATTCACTTTTCACAAGGCTATAGGTTAGCAATGTGTATAAAATGAAGGTGGCAGGCTAAATCTGTGCAAACTTTTCAAAGGGATATTAGGCAGTGCGTATGCAACGTTTTTATATTGCACATATTTTTGACCCAGTAATTTTTCTTCTAAAATGTTATATTTAGGAGATAAAATTAAAAGGCACCAAAGTTGTATAAAGTGCTTATTTTAGCCTTGTTTATATTGAGAGAAATGTAATGTTTATTACAGTTTGTAATATGTACAGCATACATGTGTCAATTTTTTCCTCTGATTTATTTCTTTTAAGATTTTCTCCCAAACAGTTTTTCAACAATTTGGTTATAATGTAACTTGACATTGTTTTCTCTAGGTTTATTCTGCTTGGGATTCACTGAGCATCTGGTTTCCGCGGTTTATAGTTTCCATAACTTATAGAAATTTTACAAACATTATCTCTTCAAATATATATTTTGCCTTCCCCCCTTCTCTCATTCTGCTCATTTTAGGATGCCAAATGCATGAACGGAATCTGCTTTATATTGTCTTAAATGTCAGTTAAGCCCAGTTCACTTTCTCAGTCTTTTTTCCTCTGTGTACTTCATTTTAGAAAATATCTATCCTTATATCTTCAACTTCACAGATTTTTTTCAGTAATCTATTCTGCCATTAAATCCATCCAATGAATTTTAATTTTATGCATTGTATTTTTCTTTTCTTTTGTTCCATTTAAGTATGTTTTATATCTTTATTTACTCTCCTACTGTCCTGTTTTCATTCCCATTCTTGGCAATATTTATAATATTGTAACTGGTTTGTCTGCAGACAGATCATCTCTGTCATTTCTGCATCCATTTTGATTTGTTAAAATTATTCTTGTCTCACAGGTCATATATACCTGTTTTGTTTTGTTTTGATACCTGGTAATTTTTCTGGGCACGATGAATTTTATTTTGTTGCTCGTAGAGTTTTGTTGTTTTCCTTCAAATAGTGTTAGGTTTTGTTCTGGCATGCAGTTAAGTTACTCACAAATCAATTCAGCCATTTAAAGTGTGCGTGTGTGTGTGTGTGTGTGTGTGTGTGTGTCTGTTTTAAGAATTTTTTTCAGACATGCTCAGAGCAAGATTCATCTAAGGCTAATTTAGCCCCATCCTAAGGCAGGACCTTTCTGATGACTCTTCTCATTGCCCTGTGTTAAGAGGTACCTCTACTCTGGCTGATGCAATGCAAATTCTTCCCAGACCTGTCTAGGGCTGGGTTCCCTCTCCTTCTCTGTGGTCTAGAAAGTGCCTCTAATGATAAGCTGAGGAAACTGTATAACATCTCTATTTTTTTCCTCTTCTTATGATCCCAGTGCTACACTGCCTGTTGCTCAATGTTTGGATATTATTATTTCATACATATTGTCTGTTTTCCTGGATGTTTATGGCAGAAAGGCAATTCTTATAGCATTTAATTCTTCATGGACAGAAATAAAAGTCAAAGTCGGAGGCAGTGGCGGATTTGCATCTACTGTCCAGAGGCAAGTAGTGGTAGCTATTCTAGCATTGTCCAGTGGGCCAGTTTTGGAGAAGTCTGTGATGCCAGCTTATCTATGTGCACATCCGAAGTGAAAGTATTACCTTCTTTGACCTACCATGTGAATTGAGGCATTACTTCCCTGGCTTTGGGAAAGTTCTGAAGATACTACAACCTATTCAATATCTTTAGAATAAATCACTTTTCTACTCAAACTAGCAAGAATTGGTTAATTTTGCTTCCAAGTAAGAATCTTAAAAGATATAATGCCATTCATGATTTTATTGCATTTACGCTGCAAAACAATCGGATCCTCATGCCTGTAGGCTCAGGAAATACTTGCCCCCATTCTTGAAATACCATCACTATTTAAGTTTATATCTAAGGGGCATTTGACATTATTAAATTTTCTTAGGCTACTATATAAAATTGTAATGCTAAATTATGAATTTACAACTAAATATATAACTATAACAAGATACAAATTGGTTTGTTCTGCATTATCAGTTGATTGTCCACCTTTAGAAAATCTGTGAAATGTTTCATCATGAACCCACATCAAGAACCCACAGTGAATGTGTACAATTAGAAAACCACAATTACTTTGTTCAAATATTTAATGGTATCAGTCTAAGCCAGTCTAACATATCCACTTTTTATTAAGTATTGTAATGTTCATATTTATTATGTTCAACATTTTTATATACATTACCACATTGAGGAATGCCTTGCCTGTAGAACCATAATTTCCATCTTTTGGTCAAAGCCCATTCTACATAGAATAATGTTTGGAGAATTCTATCACTTCCTTTGGTTACTCTCCTTGTTCTCTGATTGTATGATTGACTAATTCACATTTGTTTGCGTTACATTTATTGTTGGTTTTCTTAACATATTCTGTTAGGTTATAATCAAGTCTTTCATGTTTGGAAGTTACTCTCTCCTTTTATGATTACTTTGCTATTTGTTTTATTTATAATGTTTATTGTTACTGTTAATCCTTTTTAAACCAATGTTCTAATCCGCAACAAAAAATAATGGTAGCTAAGGACAGAGGTATAATTTGTATTTGTTTTTGCTTTCTTTTGTTTTGCTCTACCTGAAAGGAGGACACTGTGAAGTAGCTTTGGGAAAGCTGATGAAGATATTAATTTTCAAGTTAAAAAAATATAACTCTGATTGGTAAGCTGTCAGTCATATAAATATATAGTTTCATCAGGGAAGAAAATCAATCAGAGGGATTTACTATTCAAATTAATCTAAATTTTCTGTGTCTGTGGAAGTGCTTGGGAAGTTGGCCCCAAAATAAACAGGGAAATGCAAGGCAGAAAAACTAATTAACAGAGTGCACAATATATTAACAGATTATAATTAATAACAGAAAATAACAGCTACAAGAATGAATAAGTGGGAATGGATGGAAAATACATGTATATTTATTGAGTAGCTAAAATGTGTCAGATATTATCCTACATGTCAAACCACTTTTAAATAGGATTGCTTATTGTCTCCATTTTACATATGAGCAATGGGAGACTATGGAATTTGCATCAGGTTGTTCAGCTGTAAATTGTGCATCTAGGATCTAAATTCAGGCAATTCTGTTCCAGATGTCACTATGCAATGCTACCTTAGTATGAAATCCAGGGTCATTTGTTACTCCTCCAATTTCTTACATAAGGGGAGAAGAAATAGGTCTTCACTACCAACTCTTTTTCTTAATCATTAAGATATTGGAGGAGTGGGATTTCCCTGGTGGTGTAGTGGTTAAGACTCTGGGCTCCCAATGCAGGGGGGCCAGGTTTTATCCCTGGTCAGGGAACTAGATCCTATATTCGTGCCACAACTAAGAGTTCACATGCCACAACTAAGCAGCTGGCGAGCTGCAACTAAGGAGCCTGCCTGCCTCAACTAAAACCTGGTGCAACCAACCAAACAAACAAACAAACAAATAAATAAAAAGATATTGGAGGACTAACAAATGACCCTGGATTTCATACTAAGGTAATACTTCATAGTGACATCTGGAACGGAATTGCCTGAATTTAGATCCTGGATGCATAAATTACAGCTGAGAAACCACATACAAGTTGCATAGCCTCCTCGTTACTCGCATCTAAGATAGGGATAATAAGGAACCCTATCTATATGTGCATTTTACATGTAAAGAATATGAGATAATATGTGACACTTTTCAGGTGCTCAATGTCAGTATTATTATCTGACTCAGGGTCTCTGGATAAAAAAATGTTGGTGTTGTGAATAAAGAGTAGAAACCATTTCTGTGTGAGAGTTGATTAATGTATCAGTGCTCGAGCTTCTTGATAAAATTCCAGGAGAAGGTTTAGAAAAGTAGAAATATATCCGAGAATATGAAATATCAAGTTTGAATTTACTGCTTTCATAGCTGTCTCTATAGAAGTGATGGATAAAGCCTAAGGAAAATAAGAGATCACCAGTGGAACAAGAATTGAGAGAAGAGGACCAAAAAGGGAGGATGTGTGGTACATTAGTCTTATTCTGATTTAGTCACTATATTATCATCTTGTTATTTATTATACTAAGCACAGCTATCTTCAAATAGTATAAAACATCATGAATATAAAAAGGAATTGTTACTGCATGTATTTCTATATTCATAGATAAAACAGAATTATTTAAAATGTTTAAAATTCTACATAGTTCTAAGAAACCAGACATGAACAGACTCTTTGATTTTTAATTAGAAATTATTGGTAAATAAGTAATTGATAAATTGGTAAATAAAAGAATATATAAAATTTTATATATTATTGAAACTGCATTTGAATAAATATATATTTATATCTCTATCTATATTTCATCTATCAATATAATGATAAGCAAAGGAAAACTTGCTACCTAATCTACTATGCTGAAGACAATTAACTAGTATACTCCAAGGTTTTGAGATGTTTTTGACTGTGATCTCCCATGGTCACATCTATAAAGTTATGCTAAAAATTTCAAACAGAGACATATATTTGCTGAAGTTCACAAAATTCTCATTGTCCCTTTCTCTAACTTAAGCAACAGCAGGATCATAGCCTGGTGGAAAATGCATGAAATTTGTAGTCATTATCAGATTTTTGGGTTCTGAATAAACTGCCCTCTGATATTAGGCAAATTAACTAATCAAAAGCCTACAGTATTTTTATATATAAATAAAAAGGCATAATAATATTTTCATCCAGATTTATTATGAGGAAATAATGATAACATTAATAATTATTGACAATTATTCGGGCTTTTATATATCAGAAACTTTACTTGCAAGTTTGCATAGGTTTTCTTAATTCTAAGATCAGATCAACAGGTATCTACTCTTCATATTTTCACTTTGCAGGCATAGAAAATGATGTACAAAAATGTTAATTAACTTGCCCAACTTCTTAAAGCCCCAAAATTTAAGAAGTACAGGAGAATAAATTTTAACCCAAATGGTCGAACTCCAAAATACTAACAAAATGGTGAGTAAAAAAAATTAAAGAAAAAAACCCATTATCTTGAAACAAGATAATATACAGAGTTAGACAAGATCGTGCAATCTTTGTGGTAGAAGCTGTGCATGGAAGCTATTTCTGGGAGCTGAAATTTTCCACTTCTTGACCTGGTATAGTTAGAGAAGTGTGTTCACTTTGTAACACTTCATTGGTCTGAACAAGTAGGATTTATATACTTGTGATTTTCATTTTATATATATACACACATATATAATCTTTCATATAGTAACTTTCATATATATAAAATACATATACATATGTATATATCTATTAATAGCAAACAAAGAATGGTGAACCAGGTATGAGATTCAGCAAAACAATATATAAAGATTTATATTATCATGTACATTAAATATTGAAATGATTTGTACTGAGTATAAGTGACTACAAATAAAACGTTTAATGGAAATTTGGGGAACACACAAATGCCTATAAGTATTATATAAAAGTACCAACAGGAAATTTTATAAATGAAAAAGGTAGAATTGTTTATAAATAAAAAGTATGTCCTACATTGTAGATTAGAAAAAGTTGGACAGAGATTAATGAACTAGACAGTAAATGTGAAAATTGTGCAAAATTTGCAGAGAGACAAGAATATGGAGAATATGAAGAGTAGTTAAAATTATTAAGAATAGAATGAAAATATCACATGTACTTCAACACAGTTTTGAATACTGATATTCTTCCATTCTCTCAAATTTCTCTTCCTGAGTGTCACAGGCTGAATAATAGCCTTCAACAGATATTCACATGCTAATCATCAGAATATATGAATATGTTACCTTACATGGTAAAAGGGACCTTACAGAGGTGATTAAGTTAAGGATCTTGAGATGGGTGGTTAACCAACTTTGAGAGTGGATCCAAAGTAATCCTAAGAGTTCTTATAAGAGAGAAGCAAAAGGATCAGACTCAGTATCAGGAGATATGAGCACAAATGAAAGAAGTTACAGTGCTATATAGGAGAGGCCATGAGCCAAGAGGTAAAGGTGGCCTCTAAAAGCTGATAAGACAAGGAAACAGATTCTTCCTTGACGCCCCCCCCCATAATGTCTTCCCTGTAGACACTCTGAGACTTCTGAATTCAAATACTCTAAGAGAAAAACTGGTGTTGTTTTAAATCACTTGTGTTTGTGATAATTTGTTACAGCAGCAATAAAGAACTAATACAATAAGTCTGCTAATACATTCTCATTTAGCTAACTTTTTTGGCCAGTGCAAAATCCAGATGGGTAAATATATATCTCATCAAAATTCCAAATATTGCCATTTTATTTTCTACTCCTGAGACTGTTAATACATCTCTTTTAAGTAGGTTGTTTGGCCAATGAAAAACTCATCTCAGAGTCTCTCTCTTTCTCTCTCTCTCCCTATCTCTATCTCTATCTCTCTCTTTAAGATGAGGAGTAGACTGAAAGAGGAGGCCCTCAGGTCTCCTGCCTCAGCTTTGATCAGAGCATCTTCTATCTTTTAAATGTACATTAACTTCTCTCTTAACTGATCTTGATATAAACAACTCTCTAGATTACAGACACTCAGCAGTCTCTGTGCAAAACACTCTGGCCAATGGCCAGTGCCCAGATGAATTTGTAGCTAGTTGGCTATTCTCTAATATGCCCATGCAGTTATGGTCCCATCCCACCAATTCTGTATTGTTGCCTTACCAAGAGTCGGTTGTATTTTTCTAAAGTCTGTTGTGTTAGTTGCACTTGTTTTTCTACATTAATTAATTTTCTAAATTAACTAAATTTAATTAAAATAATATGAACCAGCATAATATGAAGGCAAAAGTAAGTTGTTTCTACAAAATCTAATGAAGTTATGTGCACTGAAAAAAATTCAATAAAGGCAGGTCACTAAAAACATATTGTTATTTAACTAGATATAAAAGGATGGGGACAAAGCTGAAAGCTATCCAAGGAGGATTAAGCACTTAGCTGGCTTTGTAAGTATAAAAATTCATCTCTTAATAACAATCACAGGTACAGTTCCAAATGCTATAGTTTGGTCCTCCAAAATTGTTGATTTTCTTCCAACACTGCTCTTGAGAAGGCAAAAGCTCATGAGCAGAACAATGACCTGGTTTGCAGTTATTCACCTGAAAAGGGTTCTTTCCCCCCTATTTATATCATTAAAGAAAATCAGAAGTAGTTTGCTTACTTGAGAGAAGAGAGTGTTGTCAAATATTAAAGTCTTACGTCAAGGCAATATAAATTCTCCATTTCTGTCATAACCTGGAGGAAACCTATGAGCCTCAAAAACCATTGCTCTTTACATTGATGATGTTATGCTAATTGGATATGGTGAATAGGAAGTAAGAAAATGAAATTATTTAATAAAAGATACTGATGCTGGAAGTTAAATTTTCAAGAGTCCAGAGATCTGGTGCAAGTCAGTTTATCCTCTCTAATCTGAGAAAAACATAACTACCGTGAAAAACGACATTGCATTATGTGGGTCTTTTTAGATTTTGGAGAAAACATATACAACATTGAACATTTTTCTATAACCTATTTACCCAGTTTCCTTAAGGGTGTTTGGAGTACGGCCTGCAGCAAGAAAGGATGCTACAGAAGATTCAAGCTATAGTGCAAGCTTCCTTGAACTTGGCATTAGGGCCCAGCAAATTCAATGATAATTGGATTTATCTATGGCAAAAAGTAATTATGGTAGATTGTTTCCAAAGATGGTGACTAATAATTTTACCTATAACTGTACATGCCAGTCTCCCAGCAAGAGATGGAAGGCCATTTTTCCTTCCTTTGAACCTGAGCTGGACTTTTTATTGGCTTTGATCAAGAGAATGCAGGGAAGTAACACAGTGCCAGGTATCAGCTGACTTGTAAAAGGTCTGGCACCTTCCACCTTCATTCTCTGAAGGACATCCATCATTTAAAGAGGTTCAAGCTAGACCCTTGAACACTACTGGCTAAGTTGATTGACAAATTTGACTTCAGTAGTAACCAATTTGGTTCCAATTTATAAATTGACAATTTGATACAGTAGGTTACAAATGCAACACAATGGGGCAAGTAGGACTATATTTGGAGTCCCAGGGTTGATTAGGGTGCCTTTTAGTAATTCCTTGTCAAATATTTCCTAGGAAAAATATCAAAACAACACACACACACACACACACCACACAAACACAAAAGACTACCAAGAACTCATATCGTGCCATCAAGTAAAGAACCATATACAACTGAGATGCTCATAAAAGTCAGTGGGAACCTGGAATGGATAGTAGAGGAAGGCATCTATACCATTTTACACCTCATTGCCCAGCCACAGAAACAAGGTCAGTAGTGAATAGGATTTTAGTTTTCACATGGAAATATGAAAGAACTGACATCACTTTAATTATAAGGTGGCTAACCTGATTTGCACATCACCTGTGTCTGGGACATGAACTTTTCATCCAGGTGTGTGAACAAAACAACTATCTTCTCTTTGACTTTCCATTCTACTCAATCTCTTTCCACCCTGCTATCTGCTCCAGGAAGTCAACCTACATAGATTGCATCAATAGGATCCTTTAGCCTATTTAAGTCCAACTTTGTCAAAAGGAATCCTCCATATGTTTGGAAAGAGAAGTGAGATGAGGGTATTTGTTTCCCTAACTCTCCCTCTGAGATAGATTTATGCTGATTGTGCCTCATAAATGAAAGCCATTGCCCCAAGTAACTTATCTCTAAGACTGTCTCCTTCTCAGTCCCAGTAACGTGCACCTTTTGTCTTTCATTGTCTTAGGGATGATAACAGCAACTCTAATGCTTGCGTTGGTTTAGACTTATTTTTGATGTTCACCTTTATGTTGTGCAAAACTTTGTAAATTACTCCTTTTTACACCTTCCTTATATATCCTAATTAGTCTGTACTCTCCATTCCCTGATGATATCCTGGCTGATACAGTAGTTATTTTACAGGAAGGAGACTAAGGCAAATGAAATAAATGAGAGCCAGTATAATTGACAAAAATAACTGGTAAAGTTCAGTTTCCCACACTCCTTAATTACTCCTAAGAATCAAGATGTTCCGTACACCATATAACAATACAGTAAAGGAAAAGATTTTGTAGACTATACCATAGTCCTAAAATTTTATCTATAATTCCTTCTATGTGGCTTTTTTCCTACTCATTATTATCCCCTTCCCTCCTACCTTTTTAAACCTAGCTTACCACTCCACTCAAGCTCATCTTGTCATGAGATGGTCCTCTTGCCCTCATTTTTTTTTTTTTTTTTTTTTTTGCGGTTCGCGGGCCTCTCACGGTTGTGGCCTCTCCCGTTGCGGAGCACAGGCTCCGGACGCGCAGGCTCAGCGGCCATGGCTCACGGGCCCAGCCGCTCCGCGGCATGCGGGATCTTCCCGGGCCGGGGCACGAACCCGCGTCCCCTGCATCGGCAGGCGGACTCTCAAGCACTGCGCCACCAGGGAAGCCCTTGCCCTCATTTTTACCAACACCTTCCAGTGCTTATATTCCGTGTCCTTCTTAACCAGTGTAATTAATCTCTGTGCTCTTTGTATTAATCAATGACAGTAGACCTTGAAATGTTATATATCAAAACACAGCAATGGTGTATCTCCTTATATTTCTCTCTCACACAAAATCTGATGTTGGCTGGGACACCCTCCAAAGCACCAATCCTCAGTGCAGTGATTCTAATATCTAGGCAGTTTCTATCTTGTTCCACAATCATCTCAACACATGAAATTCTTGGTCACTACTGAAGGGGAAGAGATATTGAGGAAGGATGTTGGTCTTAATGACTTTTCTCACAAGGGACCCATGTCACTTCTGTCACAGTCCATGAATCAGAATGAAGCTGGCTCTAAACTAACTCAAAAGAGGCTATGAAATATAAGAAAACATGGATTTTTAAAATCTATCTTTTCTGTAGCCACTATTGCAAATAAGTTCTGGCTATACATTTTTATTATTGTGTGTTAATAAACAAAATTTGTCTTCTCCAAGCCTTTTCATATAAACAGCAGAAAGAACAGAAAAATGTACAACTCTGGAGAGAATCAAGATGGCAGAGTAGGAGAACATGGACTTTACCTCCCCTCACAAACATATCAAAAAAAATACATCTACACGTGGTACAATTCTCACAGAAAACCAAATGGAAATGGGAAGAAGCTCTCTAATACAACTAAAGCTGCAAGAAACATCTCCATATAATTAAGTAGGACTTTAAAAAAAAAAAAAAGCATCAGGACGGGACTGGCACCACTAGAAGGGATTTGTGAAGGAGGAAAGGTGTACATCAGCAGGTCCTTGCACTGGGGGGCGGCCCCCTTGCCTGCTGGGAAATCCACTGGGACAGAAGGAGCACTGGAGGGGCCTGGCTCTGCTCAGGAAGAGTACACATGTGCTGGCTTACCAGCAATCAGGGAGGAGAGAGACCTGAGCTGACAGCTGCTACCTTGTTGCACTTCTCAGCCTGAAATGCGTGCTGGGCGAGACTGCTAGTACAAACGGCGGCTGGGTGCTGAATCTCAGGCAGATGGGCCCTGGGAGAGGACTTGGTCTACCTATTTGGAGACAGCCCTGAGGGCCTGGGGTGTTGAACCTTAGAGCCCATTGTCAACTCACACATGGCAGGGGTGGGTCCAGCAGTGGCAGGCTTTGTCTGCACGCACACTGGGTGGCAACAGAAAAATGCCACGTCTTGGGTGGACAGCCCCTTGGGAGAGGTACACAGTGGTTCGATTCTCCAAGCACTTCAGTTCTGCCCACCTCACACTGCAGCTTGAAGCCAGATCTAGTATAGACAGGTCCTGGGAGAGGCCTGCCAAAGAGGCAACCCAGGTCCCAGGCTGCACACAACTACCACGGTTCCTGCAGCCACACTAACCAGCCTGCAGTACCAGCCCACTCCACACCACAGCCTAGCACTAGGTCTGGGATGAACACAGCGGAAAAGGGGACACAACCCTGAGCTGCTTCTGGGCAAAACTGTGGACCCCTACATGGGAGGCACATAGGTTCACTGTGGACACATGGGACTCACTTGCCTCAGTGCACACCTCCTTTGGGACAGAGCATGTACTCAAGGGCAATAGAGCCTTACGGAACCTGACCCTCAGGGTTTCTACTCCAACAACTGTGGAGCAGACCCAACCCCCAACAGGGCTGTGACAGCTAGGGAGCAAAGAGGGGGCCCCACCCAACATCCAGTGTAGGATCTGGTCACACCACCAATCCAACACCCTATAAAGTGCATAACATCCAGCACACTCTGAGGAAAGACATGAAGGGAATCCATACCAGAAAGAGCCCTTGTACCAAAAATATTGAACTCATGCAGTCTACACAGTATGTTTCCACATAAAAACAGCACTTCGAGACCACAGTAGATAACTGTTTCTCCTAAACTAATAGAGACAGAGAAAGTTAAGTAAAATGTAAAAGCAGAGACTTTTAATTCTCCCAATTAAAAGAATAAGAAAAATCTCCTGAAAGAACAAATAATAAATCAGACCTCACTCAGGTCTTCTAGATCCTGAGTTCAAAAAGGAGGTAAGAAAAATGCTAAAGGAATAAAGAAAGATTATCAATAGAAATGCAGATCACTGTAGTGAGGAACTAGAAACTACAAAGAGGAACCAATCAAAATTATACAACTCAATTGCTAGGATAAAAACCAATCCAGAAGCAATGAATACCAGACTAAATAATGCAGAAGAATGAATAAGTGATCTGGAAGACAGAATAATGGGAATCACCCAATCAGAAGAGCAGACAGAAAGAAACATGAAAAAAAATAAGAGCAACATACGAGATCTATGGGGTAATATAAAGCATGCCAAACTACACATAATAGGGATTCTAGAAGGAGAAAATATAGAGAGAAGGGGATGTCCACTCTCATCACTTCTACTCAACATAATATTGGAAGTCCTAGCCACAGCAATCAGACAAGAAAAAGAAACAAAAGGTATCCAAGTTGGAAGGGAAGAGGTAAAACTGTCATTATTCACAGATGACATGATACTCTATATAGAGAACCCTAAAGACACCACACAAATACTATTAGAACCTAATAAATTCAGCAAGGTAGCAGATTACAAGATTAACATACAGAAATCGATTGTATTTCTTTACACTAACAATAAAATATCAGAAACAGAAAGTAAAAAATCCTGTTGAAAATTGCTTTAAAAAAAATACCTGGAATAATCTTAACCAAGGAGGTGAAAAACCTCTACACAGAAAACTATGAAGCATTAATAAAGGAAATTAAATATGATTCAAAGAAATGTAAGAAAATACCATACTCTTGAATTGGAAGAATTAATATTGCTAAAACAGCCAAACTACCCAAAGCAATCTACAGATTTAATGCGATCCCTATCAAAATACCCATGATACTTTTCACAGAATTAGAACAAATAAACCCCAAATTTATATGGAACCACAAAAGAACCAGAATTGCCAAAGAAATCCTGAGGAAAAAGAACAAAGCTGGAGGCATAACCCTTCCAGACTTCAGATAATACTACAAAGCTACAGTAATCAAAACAGCATGGTACTGGCACAAAAACAGATATACAGCTCAATGGAGTGGAATAGAAAGCCCAGAAATAAACTCACAAACCAATGTTCAATTAATCTATGACAAAGGAGGCAAGAATATACAGTGGAGAAAAGACATTTTCAATAAGTGGTGTTGGACAGCTACATGTAAACCAATTAAATTAGAACACTTCCTGATCATATATAAAAATAAACTCAAAACTAAATATAAGACATGACACCATAAAAATCTTAGAAAAGAACATAGGCAAAACATTCTCAGACGTAAATCGTAGCAATATTTTCTTGATCAGTCTTCCAAGGAAAAAGAAATAAAAGCAAAAATAAATATATAGGACCTAATAAAACTTAAAAGCTTTTGCACAGCAAAGTAAACCATCAACAAAGCAAAAAGACAAACTATAGACTGGGAGAAAACATTTGCAAACAATGCGACTGACAAGGGGTTAATATCCAAAAGATACAAACAGCTCATTCAACCCTATAACAAAAAAAGAAAAAAAATATCAAACCAATCAAAAAAATGAGCAGAAGACCTAAACAGACACTTCCCCAAAGAAGACATATAGATGGTCAATAGACATGTGAAAAGATGCCCAACATTGCTAACTATTAGAGAAATGAAATCAAAACCACAATGAGGTATCACCTCACACCAGTCAGAATGGCTGTCATCAAAATGTCTACAAATAATAAATGCTGGAGAGGATGTGGAGAAAATAGAATCCTCCCACACTGTTGGAGGGAATGTAAACTAGTGCAACCAATTTGGAAAACCATATGAGGTTCCTTAAAAAACTAAAAATACAAATACCACAGGATTCAGCAATCCCACTCCTGGGCATATATCTGGAAAAGATGAAAACTCTAATTCAAAAGATACATGCACCTCAATGTTCACAGCAGTATTATTTATAATACAAGACATGGAAACAACCTGAGTGCCCATCAACAGAGGATTGGTTTAAGAAGATGTGGTGTATATATATATATATATATGTATATATATATATATATATATATATATATATACATATATATATATACACACACACACATATATATATATACAATGGACTATTACTGTGGCATAAAAAAGAATAAAATATTGCCATTTCTAGCAACATAGATGGACCTAGAGATTATCATACTAAAATGAAGTAAATCAGAGAATGACAAGTATAATACGATATCACTTATGTGTGAAATCTAAGAAATAACACAAATGAATCTATATACAAAACAGAAACAGACTCACAGACACAGAAAACAAACTTACGGTTACCAAAGGGGAATGGAGAGGTAAATCATGAGTATGGAATTAACAGGTACCATCTATTGGGTTGGTCAAAAAGTGCCTTCGGCTTTTAAGTAAAAATAAAAGACACATTTTTGCCAAGAACTTTATTGAACAGCATATTCACTCTTTTTTCCCATTACCTTCTGCCATTTTTCAGACAACTTCATAATTCCATCTTCTCAAAACTTTTTATATTTTTGAGCAAAGAACTGTTCTAGGTGCCTATTACAGTCTTCCAGGGAATTGAAATATTTTTTATTAAGAGAATTTTGTAAAGACCTAAAGAAATGGAAAGCCGAAGGTGCAACGTCTGGTGAATATGGTGGATGAATCAGAACTTCCCAGACATGATGTAACAGTTTTTGCCTGGTCATCAAAGAAACATGCAGTCTTCCGGTATCCTGATGGAAGATTATGTGTCTTCTGTTGATTAATTCTGGATGCTTTTCATCGAGTGCCACTTTCAGTTGGTCTAACTGGGAGCAGTACTTGTTGGAATTAATCGTTTCATTTTCGAGAAGGAGCTGATACTAGAGGACTCCCTTCCAATCCTATCATATACACAACATCACCTTCTTTGGATGAAGACCAGCTTTTGGTGTGGTTGGTAGTGGTTCATTTCACTTGCCCCATGATCCCTTCTGTTCCACATTATTGTACAGTATCCACTTTTCATTGCCCATCACAATTGTTTTAAAATGGAATATTTTCGTTACATTTAAGTAGAGAATCGCATGCGGAAATACGATCAAGAAGGTTTTTCTTGGCTTAACTTATGTGGAACCCAAACATCAAAGTGATTAACGTAACCAAGAGGGTGCAAATGATTTTCAATGCTAGACGTGGATATTTTGAGTATGTTGGCTACCTCCCACGTGTTATAATGTTTATTGTTCTCAATTGATGTCTCAATTTGATCGCTATCAACTTCAACTGGCCTACACAACTGTGGAGCATCATCCAGAGAGAAATCAACAGCACAAAACTTCGCAAAACACTTTTGACACATTCATCAGTCACAGCACCTTCTCCATACACTGCCCAAATCTTTTTTTGCATTTTGGTTGTGTTTTTACCTTTCTTGGAATAATGAAGCATAATATGCCAAAAATGTTGTTTTTCTTCCATCTTCAGTATTAAATGGCTACACAAAAATTCACTGGTTTTGATAAGCCTTTTTTTAAATGCATGCTGAGGGCTGAGGGAAGCCCTCAGCGTGCAGTGGTTAGGAATCCGCCTGCCAATGCAGGGGACACAGGTTCAAGCCCTGGTCCGGGAAGATCCCACATGCCACGGAGCAACTAGGCCTGTGTGCCACGACTACTGAGCCTGCGCTCTGGAGCCCATGAGCGACAACTACTGGAGCCTGTGAGCCTGGAGCCCGTGCTCCACAAGAGAAGCCACCGCAATGAGAGGCCCACACACTGCAACAAAGAGTAGCTCCATCTCACTGCAACTAGAGAAATCCCGCGTAGCAACAAAGACCTAACACAGCCAAAAATAAATAAATAAATAAAATTTAAAAATATATAAATAAATAAATGCACACTGATATGACAGCTGTCACATACAATTTAACAAAACTGTTTCGAATGAAGTTAAAGACAACCAAGTGCTACTGGAGCCATCTTACAGAAAAATCCGAACGAACATTTTGGCCAGTCCAATACCATACATAAAGCAGATAAGCAACAAGGATTTAATAACCTATAACAGAAAAGTATCTGAAAAATATATATATAACTGAAAAAAAATGTACAACTAAATTATTTTTTTACATTTATATAATTAGGCATACATCCTTTCCCTATAAATTTCTGAATGTATATTATGTTCAATCTATAAGAAAGACAATGTGCCAGCTAATATCATTTATCAATATATTTAAGCAACCAGGTGTAATCTCCCCATAAACCATTTTTCTATAATAATCCACTTAAAGTTACTAATTCTGCTTGGCTGTAGTAAGAATAAGGGAAGTTTGTGTATTTCCAAGGTTTCTGTAGTAAAAAGAACATTACTCAAAATATGTAAATACTGATTAAAATATTGATTATATTATCATTTTAAAATACCAATGTAGTAATATTCCAGTGTGTGTTTGGCTTTGCATATAATTAGATATTCCTAATTTTTAATTACAATAGTAAATTGAAAATAAATTTTTTAAAACGATGTAAACCAATTAGTTAGAAAACAAAAAACAAAATAAAACTTGGTAATACCTCCAAATCAGCAGCCCATCTTGTTACCTAAATCAAGAACTGTGGCTGTAGTATACTGATATTTCAGGGTTTTTTGAATTATTCCATTCAGCTGTTGAGAAAGAGATCAATTTATCAGACTTCTTTCCTCTAAACTGCATGAGCTGAAATCTGCCCTCACCACTTCTATCACACTACACTAATAAAACCTAGTAGTAGGGTATCAGAACCTTACCTTTCAAAGCTTTTATCTATTTAATTCTGTTTCCCAAATCCAGATGACCATTACAGAATACCAATCCCCTTAGGCAGATTTCCAAACCTTACGACTTTCTTACACTTCTTCAATGCCTCCACAATCTGAATCCTGAAGATTTTCAGAAAAATGAAAACAACACAACACTCACTTCTACAGATTTAACTGATTTTATTAGACTAGAGAAGGATATCTTGGATTTTGAATAATTGGAGCTTATACTTCTGTATTTCTCACACATATATTAATACTTTAAATCATTACATTATGGAATAAATATTTTAAAATGATCCCTTATTGGAATCAATTTTTAGCACAATTACTATTCAAAAACATGGGATATTGAAATTAGATTAAGCCGAAGTACAAACAGTAATAATTTTAACGTAAAAATAAATAGGTTTTAAATATATTGATTGTACTTGATTGGGATACTAGTGATTTCTAAGGTATTTCCTGAATGCCATAAATTGTAAGCTGACAGTGTTTGTGTATACAGATTTAAGAGAAAGACGAGGAAAGTCCAATTATACTTTTGACTGTTTAAGAACTATATATGCTTCTAATATTTTCCAAGTGGTACTTTTAGGAAATATTATTACAAGCTAAATCACATGAGGGTAATATTCATTTACAGATACATGACAAGATTTTGTTTTAATCAAAAAATACTTTCTGTGTGAAAAAATTTTGAGATTGCAAAATAGAGTACAGAGTCCCCACTAGCATGAACGTATTGGATTTATATATTTTGTAAATCATAGTATTCTGTGGTGGGTAAGGATAACACATTATCTTTATCATTTTACTGTCACAAACTTTCATGCATCAAAAATCTATAAAATAAAAAGTTTAACCCTTTTGATCTTCCAAAACCTATAATAAAGAGGAAATTCCTCTAATTTCATTTAGTACAAGCCTTGTCTACTTGTGTCAGCTACCACAGTGGTTTCCATTTAACAGAAACAGTTTAAATGTTATTGTCTTAAATGAATGTGCTGGAAATGATTAAGCCATTATAAAAATAAATGACATTTAAAAATTTTTAAGAAATGGAAAATAATGGCAGCAAGTTAATTTATGTCATGACGTTCCTGTGCCTTTCTCTTTCCTTGAACTCAGATATTCTCCTTCTTTAAGATATACTGAATTGTAAAAAAAAAAAGTATGATTTGTAGTGTAAGTTTATTTCTTTAATGTAAATGAATTTTTCTAAAGTCCTAATATCAAACTATTGAATAGATTAAGGAAAAGGGACTGTCTTCATTCCACAGGCTTACTCTCTCCCATTAATTCAAAAGGCTATTATGTAATGGTGGATTTTTGGTTTGGGTGATTTCATTGATTGTTTATTCTAAAAAGCTTTTTATTTGGAAAAAATGTATACTTACTTTCACAGCATTAGTCATGACTCACTAGTAAGATTAGTTATCACACAGTAAGGGGTTTTTTAATGTGTGTATGTGTATATAACACACACACACATATTCTATATATATAAGCAAAAATAAAATGTTTTATCTTAAATATCTTTCTTTTGAAAATATCTAAATCACCATTGATTCCAAACTCTCTTGTTTGAAGTTGCCATAATATATTTTAGCAGTTCTCTACCATGGACATTTAGTTTTCCAGTTTTTTACCTATTTATAAAAATGCTGCAATGAAATTCATTTACACATATCCAAAATCCTTGTTTGAATATACTTATGGTAAAATCTTAGAGGTATATTTTTGTGATCAAAGAGTATGCACATATTTATGCTTTAAAATATACATATATTTTGATAAACTGTTTTGGACTAAAGTTTTACAAATTTGTACTCCTGCAGCATAAGACAAAAGTGCCTACATAATCACAATAGGAATACTCATCAATATTGTTTATTGTCAGTATTTTTAAAAATATTCTGTGATATTTAAAAGAAGATTTTGTGATAGAAAAATGTATTGCAAATATCTCTTTTCATTGTGTGGTGTTTATTTTCTCACCTTTAGTGGTATCTTTCTATATACAAATGTTATTTTTATTATTAAGTATTTAAGAATTTTATAGAGGCGTAATTTGCACACAATAAACTGAACATATCTAAAGTGTACACTTTGGTAAGTTTGGGCATATATATATACCCAGGGAACCATCACCAAAATCAAATTAATGAATATATTCATCATCTCCAAAAGTTCCTTTTTTAAAATAAAAAATGTGTACATATAAGGTATAAAGATGGTGATTTGATATACATATACATAATGAAATGATTACTATGGTCCAGCTAAGTAACATATCATCTCCTCTCCTCACTCAGTTATTTTTTGTGATGAGAGCACTTGAAATCTACTCTCTTAGCAGATTCCCAGTTTTCCATACAATATTATTAACTATAGTCATCATGCTCCAGAAGTTTCTTTATGTCCCTTTGTAATCTCTCTTGCTCCTTTTCACAAATCTTTCCACCTCTACCACAACCACAGGCAAAAACTGATTTCCTTTCTTGTCACTATAGATTAGTTTGTATTTTCTAGAATTTTAGATAAATGGCATCATAGATTAGGTACTCTTTTTTGGTCTTCTTTCAGTCAGTATAATTACATTAACATCTGTCCATTGTATATCATATATCAATAATTAATTCCTATTTACTGCTGAATAGTATTCCATGAGTGAACATTCCAGAAACTGATTATCCATTAGAATATTTGAGTTGGTTCCAGTTTTGACTATTACAAAAAAAGCTGTACATGCCATTTATGGCTGTATACTTCCATTTCTCTTGTGAAAATATCTAGGTGTGGAACGACTTGAATAATGTAGTACGTAGATGATTCAATGTTAAGAATTTGCCATCTTGTTTTCCATTGGGGTTGTACTATTTTGCCTTCTCTTCAGCAGTGAAAGAGGGTTGCAAGTCCTCAGCAACACTTAGGGTTAGTTATGGTCAGTTGTTGAATACTCTAAGAGGTATGCAGTATATCATTATGGTTTTAGTTTGCATTTCCCAATGATTAATGATGTCAATAATCTCTCTATGTGTTTCTCTGACATCATTTGAAATGTCCAAATGTTTTTTTTCACTCTTTCACTGGGTTGGCTATTTCCTTATTATTGACTGTGCTCAGCTGAATAATAGTTTCCAAAATATGTCCACATCATAATCTCCAGAACCTATGAATATGTTTACTTACATAGTAAAAACAACATTGAAGAAATTATTTAATTAAAGATACTGAGATGGGGAAATTATTCTGGATTATCTGGGTGGGCCTAACATAAACATGAGGGTCCTTAAAAGAGGCAGGAGATTCAGAAGGAGAAAGGAGATATAAAAGACAAAATCAGAGGTCAGAGAAGATTTTATGCTGCTGGCTTTAGAGACGGAGGAAGGGACTTTGAGACAAGGAATTCTTTCCTAGAAATTCCAGTAGGGACCAGACCTGCTGACATCTTGATTTTATTCCAGTAATACTGATTTCAGATTTCAGGCCTCCAGAACTATATTATATTTATTTGTTTTAAGCCAATAAGTTTGTGGCAATTTGTTATAGCACTAACAGGAGACTAATGACAGATTATGGCATGGGGGTGTGATGCTTCTGTAACAAATACATAAAAACACAGAAAGGGCTTTGAGATTAGGCAATGGGCAGAGGCTGGATGAATTTGGGGGATCATGATAGAAAAGGCCTAGATTGCTTTGAATAGACTGTGGGTAAATATATGAATGTTAATGATTTTACTAAAGAGAACTCAGAAATAAGTGACGAGCATAGTAGAGAAAAACTATTATTTTAGATAATATCTAAATGATCATAAACGGACTGTTGTAGAAATATGTACATGAAAGGTGCTTCTGATGAGGGTTCAGAAAGGATGAGGAATATACAAGAGAAAACACACATGGGCTTAATACAAAAATCATCTTTAACAGAAGATTGGTAAAAATACAGATGTGAAAGGGACTCTTGGGGAGGGTTCAGATGGATATGAGGAACATGTTATTAGAAACTAGCAAAAAGAGAATCCTTATTATATAGTGGCAGAATGCTCAGCTGAAGTGTGTCCTGTAGTTATGTAGAAAGCAAAACTTGTAAATGTTAAACTCTGAAATTTAGCTGAGGAAATTTCCAAACAAGTTGGTGGGACCTGGTTTCGTCTTGCCACTTATAGTAAAATGGGAAACGAACAAGATGAATTAAAGCAAGAACTGTTAAGCAAAATGAACCAGCACTTCATGATTTGGGAAATTATCAGCCTATCCTCATTGGAAAAGATGTTAAAATTAGGAGATGCACCACTGTCAAGGAAACATGCTCCTTAGAGTGTGTCTGAACAACCTTTTATATAAGATGTAAGGATGATAGCAGAAATTAGAGAGACGATATTAAGCTGCTGGCTTTGAACCATGAGCCAAAGAATATGGAGCCATGGAATAAGGAGCCATGAGCCAAGGAATGTTAGGTAGCCTGTAGAAACTAGAAAAGGTAAGGAAACAGATTCTCCCCTTAGAGTCTCCTAAAGGACCACAGTCTTGCCACCACCTTGACTTTAGCCCAATGAAACTGAATTCAGATTTACTGCCTCTAGAACTGTAAGAAAATAAAATTGCTTTGTTTTAAGCCACTTAGTTGGTAGCAATTTATACAGCAGTAATTAGAAACTAGTCAACTGGGTTTTGAAAAATATTTATTCTGGATACAATTCCTTTATTGGATATATACTTTGCAAATATTTTTTCCCTTATCTATGGCTAGTATTTTCTCTCTCTTGTGGCTGTTTGAAGATCAAATAATTTTAATTTTGGTTAAGTCCAATTAAACATACTTTTCTTCTATAGATCATGCTTTTGGTGTCACGTCTAAGAAATATTTGCCTAATTCAAGATCACAAATGTTCTTTCCTAAAAGTTTTGTAATTTTAGCGTGTTAAATTTAGGTCTATGATCCATTTTGAGTTAATTTTTTGGTAGGGATTGTGCGAATCTAAAGATACACATGAAGAAAAATGCCACAAGCCTCTCCTCATTTATTTACGATTTAAAATTTTTTTTCTAACAATGTTTCATAATATTAAGTGAACCTGTCTATCATATCTTTTGCTAGGACAAACCTTGTATGAATTAAATCCTTTTAAATTTATTGTGACTTGTTTTATTGCTCAGAATATGGCCTATCGCTGCAAATATTCTGTGTATATTCAACTTTTTGTGGGTGGAGTGTTCTATAATTACCATTTAGTTGGTTAATAATGTTCAAATCTACATCCTTGCTGATTTTCTGTATATTCTACCAATTATAAGAGTAGTGTTAAAATCTCTGACTATAATTGTGAATGTGTTTATTACATGTGTTTTGAATACCTTTTTATTATCTGTGTTGATATTTTAAATTATGTATGTTTGATAAATTGACACTCTAAGAAATGACTTTCCTTAACCCTGATAACATTCTGTTTTCTGAAATATTCTTAGTCTGGTATTTTAATATAGTCATTCCAATTTTCTTTGACTAGTGTTAGTACTACCTATCTTATTATTATTTTACTTTTTACCTATTGGGGTCTTATACTTAAATTGTTTTTCTTAGAGGAAACAGAATTGTGTCTTACTTTTTATTTAATGTGACAAGCACCACTTTTATTTGGGTTATTTAGACTACTTTGTTCAGTTTTTCATTGATTATGTTTAGGTTTTGTCTTCTATTTGTACCGTTTGTGCATTCTGTTAAACTATTTGAATTTTTTTGTTATTCTTTTATTGGTTTCACATTGCTACTGTAACAAATTATTACAAATTTAGTGGCATAAAAGAGCACAAATTTATTACCTTACAGTTTTAGAGGTCAGAATTTGAAAATTGGTCACACTAGTCTGAAATACATATTTTCAGGGCTATGTTCCTTTCTGGATGCTCTAGGGCACAAGCAATTTTCTTCCCTTTTCCAACTTCTGGAGACTGCCCACATTTCCTGGCTCATGGTCCCCTTCTATCTTCAAAGACAGTAATGGTCAGCTGAGTTTTTACACATCCTATCACTCTTTGTCATTGACTCTATGCCTCTCTCTTCCACATTTCAGGACTCATTTGATTATATTGGGTAGCCCAAATAATAATCCAGTGACTTCACAAACATTACATAGGAAAAAAAATCTAACTATTATATTAAAAGTATTAATTAATATGGCACTTTATGTTAAAATAAATTTTAAAATAAAACACACCTTGACTAATCACGCATGCTTTAATTGAATGTAAAATGTGAGGACTGCTTTGTTTCCATTCCAGAAAGTATTTATAGTTTGAAAATTACAGCTCACATTAATTCATTACTTGTACACTTTTATCCTAAAGATTAACTTAAAGTACAATACACTATTATTACTATTACTAATATATAATTAACACATTTTACTTTGAGTTAATCTTTAGGATTAAAAAATTAACACAAAGAAGTGTTAATAAAAGTGATGGCTATCTCTAAATAATGCATGCATTTTACCAATAAAAGCTAAAACAAAATGCTCTTTAGAGAAGACTCTAAATATTTGGCTTTTATGGAGACTGGCATTTCATAGTTCTGTGTGTTTGGAGTACTCTGCTTACTTAATACTAATGACTTCTTTCTTTCTGGTTCAGATGTGCAATTCTTTAATCTCACTCATATAATATCATAGCTCTTATTCTACTTTCTTCTTTTATATTTACACATAAAATCAAGTCTGTTTTCACAAGGCTATAAAGATATTTCAAGTCTTTTCCTTTCAAATTGATTTTTAACTAAGCTATTTTTTTAATTTTATAAGGTTATAAAATCATATTAATAACATATTACCAAGCTAGATCTGTATATATATTTTAAAGTTGTTTCCAGCCAAAGTAAAATAAACTTAAACAATGCAGACTTAAACATAGCTGAATAATGATTACCACATTGTACTGTGATATATCTTCAGATGACACTTTTTACAAGTTAATAATAAATGTCTCCCCATTCTTTCTGCTTGTTTCTTTGCAGTAACATTTTTGTCTTAGAGTATTTAGAAAATCTATCTCAAAGCCAAACCACCAAGGAGATCACACCATGCCTTACTGCACCTTATTTTATTTTATTTTATTCTTTATAGTAATTTTTGAAATATTTATATTAATAACATTTTACCCAAACAACTTTAATCTAGGGAAATCTAAGTATTTTTTGACAACACTTCCCATGCAATTTATATAATCATTTATATAATATTAAATAAACCTAATTATTTTTAGCACCTCTTTTTACAAGATGAAAAAACAAATCCTTTGTGATTTTCCAGTGGCCCTGTGGGAAACCCCAAAGTCAATTTTGGGTATAAAGGATATCAATTGGGATTAGATGTGGAGAAGGCAAAATGTCAGAAGTTGTCAGGATATTTGAACAATTTGGTAATGCCATCTGAAGTTTGGAAAATATCACATATTCATAACATACACGCATACATAAACATACAGACAGATACATATAAAGATCTTATAGCTTTCATTCTAAAATTTTAGTTGAGTCATGCATAAACACAGAAATACAAAACTCCCTGGTTTATATAACAGAGTTTTGGCCCTTGTCTTTGCCCCACTTTATATTATTAATCAGGATTATTCTGACTGATGGAACAAGTTGAGGTTATCTGTTCAATATGAGGGCTTAGAGTTTCCCACCATCTTCTTTGACCTGATGTGTAATCCTATGGAGCTTGTGGAATAAATATGGGGAGAGGGACCAAAGAGATACCCAGCAGCCATCTGGGTGTCTCCAAAGACATCTGAGTGGATAAAATAGCCAGTCTGTTTCCAGTTAGCTTTTTCAGCCTCAGGTGGTTGCCTCTGAGAGTCCCCCAGTAGAGTCAGGAGGCCTAAAGCTCTAGTGACTATAGGAAGCTGAGGGACTGGAGTGGGAAGAGAAAAGTCTGGCAGGGGTGTTGAAAGGGGGCAGACAGATCAAAGGACTTAAGGGAGCTGCAGGGAAGAGCAAAGGTAGTGAAAGGAGGAAGAAGGAATGGAAATGATAGGAAGGGGTAAGTCCTGGATGAGCCAGTTTGGGAAGGCCTCAAGTTTTGCAAAGAGGTCACTGAAGTTCCAAATTGCCTTTGAAAAATTTGGTAAATTTTTGGTAAATTTTTGCTATTTATGAAGATATTAAACTAAGTAAGTGCAGTAATGGTAAAGCATGTAGTAAGCAGGGAAGAAAAGGAGGGAAGATGCCTGGCAGAATGAGTTGCCCATGGGATTAACAAATAGTTAAACCGAGATTAGAGAGCTGAGGGAACCCTTCATGCAATCTCCGGGGCAGAGAGCCAAGGGAACCCCACTATACCTTATTTTAAATGACAGTTGTGAGACAACATCACCGAGCAGTAACAGAGGATAATTTACATCCTATAGTTTTCTATTATGCTTTCGGTAATGCATCTTGATTTCTCATCCTCATTGCATCCTCTGTATGGAAATACATATATACTTTTTTTTTCCTCCTGTTACCTAGCAGTGGTATGGGTATACTGAGTAGATTACAAATAAAATGTATGTACCATGGGAAAAAAGTGAATGTGTACATTTTTGTTATATAAGAAAAATAAAATTATGCCTGAGATATCTGAAAATGTTCATATACCTGTAAAATTCAAAGTCTAGAGGAGACTTAGAGAGCCTATCAGTCTTAGGATGTAATAAGAAATATAATAAGATATGTTAAATCATACCAAAAAAATTAATCTACAAAGTAATGGGCTCCATAATGGAAATTTTGAGTGAAGATAGAAGCAACTGCAACTCCATTCCCCAAGGTGCAAAACTCAGGTGAAAGATCATATCATTTTATTTTTGATCCAAATATATTTTTCACCTCTCTTAAATTCCCTTGGTTCAAATTTTATCTGGAGAAGACTTCAAAGTAGGCATAAATATCTTTTTGGTTTTTTGTTTAGCTTGTATTTTCCTTTTTATAAGCCATACTTTTCTAATTATAAAAGATAAAATATAAGGGCATACTTTAAATTACTTTTCTCTTTGTTACATGTTCTTCATTCAACTCTGCAAACTAAGAGCAGATAATATATTGTTAGACCAAACTGGGTGAAAATATTTCTGACATTATACCTCTAAAATTAAAAACAGAAAACAAAAGCAAACAAATTAAAACAAAAAAGAAATAGAAAGATAATGGGAAAGGAGGTAAAAGCACACTGTAAATGTCAGTAAAACTTTGGAGAGTATAAAGAAGACATACAAATGAAATGACTTAGCAAATCAGATTTTTAAAAATTTTTAAATAAAAATTAACTGTCAGCACAGTGGAAATGAAAAGCAATGTTCTACAGAAAACTCTGAAAAGGATAGAGAATTGCAAATTTGGGTAATTTTAAAATCTGTATATTAAAATCTAAAAGAAGGAGCATTGAGTAAATATCTTGTTAAGGAGAAGGTTAACCCCAGAGTCCTTCTTCCAGCCCTATCATCAAGCAATTGTCCCTCCCAAATGTTGGCGGAAGTAAATAGTTTACTCTCTGACACTCAAAAAAATAAACACCAGAATATGAACACTAGGCACAGGTGAGAATGACAATGAGGTGCCCTATTAAAAACATATAGTTAAGTGAAAATTTTCACAGTGGGTTTTGACACCTCCAAGTTCTTTCTTTTAGATTTATCTCAGAATAATAAAATCTAAGTTTACATTCTCTGAGGCAGAAGAGTGATAATTTCTTTCTGAGGAAACTAATTTGGCCAAGAGAAAAGGACAACTGTATACTAATTTTAGTGGATTCTCCAACGAAAGACCCATTTTACTGACCTATCAGTTTCTACGGTAAGGATCATCAATGCCCAGAGAGCTTCCAAACAGCTTATTAGTATATAATTCATAAATACTCCAAGCAAAAAAATTTAGGCAAAAACAATTAGAAAGAAATAACTAAGAGGAGAAAACTAAACAGAGCAGATATATAGTTGAAATATATCTTCATTCCACAAGATCTCAAAGATCACAAAAACTTACTTCCTGTGCATTTTTACTCATTTTAACCACAAAATGATTTTTTGCAACAAAATAGGGAACTAAGTAACTCAAGAAGACAAAAGTAATTTAGGAAGACATGGGTTTTTGGAAAAACCAGGTCCAACTCAAGAAAGGGGAGGAAAGACAACTTCAAATGACAGAAAAAATTTCCCAGTCATTTAAAATAATAAGAGCAGACTTAGAAAGCACATACCCAGACTGAAAAGATGATAAAGGAATGCTGAAGGATGCTGGGGAGAGAAAAATGGAATGAGTATGTTACTTGAGGAATTTTACCTTATAATAAGAGTTTATTACTTTTAGAATGTGTTAAATACATAAAAAATGAACAAAATTGAGAAATTTATTATTTCCAGGGAAATAAAAATATTTTCTATGAAACAAACTGCCATTCTATATGGCTCATCTGTGGAAAAAACATTTTCACAAGTAAAATAATGTAAAAACAGAATGCTGATATGACAACAATGGTTGATATAACTACACTATGAGGATGAAAGTAGAAATGTAGCCAAGCAGGACCCTATGGGGCCTTCCTGTGACAGACCTCCTCCCCCCATATCCTCTCCCTGCCTTTTGTTGTAGAAAAGCTGTAGTCTCCCAGGCCTCCCCTAAGTCAAAAAAGCCTGGCTCAATAATTAATGATTGAAAGGATGTGAACATGTAGTGACAAAAGAAGCAGCTGGGCCAGGAGAACTGGTAACAATTTAAACAGTAAATCAGCTATGTGTCAGTCACAGAATCTTTAGCTCCTCCCTGAAGTACACAGATAACAGTATCTGATGCACATTTCTAAGTTGTTTTACAGATACTAAAGCCCCCACCAAAAGGAAGAAGTTAACTACATGATGACCATGAGCATGTTGCCTCCAGACTGGGTGGAGCCTGAAGACTGATAATGTTAAACCCTGGGACACCATCCTGTTACCTCACCACCAACAAATAAGAGAATTGTGCATGAGCTGATCACACACCCTCTGGCTACCCTCTCTCACCTTGCCTTTAAAAATGCTTCCCTGAAACCCATGGGGTAGTTTGGGTTTTGTAGAGCATGAGGTACTGGGACTCCTTGTATGGTGCCTACAATGAACACTGCACTTCCTACACCACAACCAGGCGTCAGTAGCTTGGCTTTACTGCATGACGGCGAGCAGACCCAAGTTTGGTTCGGTAACAGAAAGTTATGCATGTTTGTACTGGATGCTGCTGTAAGAGAGAGAACTGCCACCAGTTCAATCATGACTGATTCCACTATTTATATCATACCTCCCTCTAAACCAATAATAAGTTCTGTGAACTCTCCCTAGATTTTCCAAGTCCAAAATTAGCTATCACCTCCTGTGACGGGGCAGAAGAGTTGTGCTATATTTCCTGCCTCATAAGGTGGATAATATAGATGTACCTTAAATCAGGAAGACTTCTTACAGTTTCTCAGCAGGGGACTGACCGCCTACATTCTTTATTCTAGATGCCTGAGGAAAAGAACTTTTCATCTCCCAACAATTGTTAGGAAACTGCAACAATATAATGAAATACGATGAATTGGCAAATAAAAACAAGAAGTCACTAAAAAGTGACAAATTTTCAGACAGGAAGACAAAAGCCCATTTCCAATTAAAGAAAACTAATAAGAGAAAACCAAATTTTTTAAAAGAGAGGGAAATTAAGAATACAAATTAATTTTAATAACAGAATTTGTGTTTTAGTATTTAAGAATACAGTAGATAAAATAAAGTAGAATATAGTTATAGTAGATTCCCTAATTACTGACTATAAAAGCAAGAAATATCTTAGTTTAAAAAGTAAAAATATTAATAGATTTAAAACTTGGGCTGAAGTGGGACTCTTGGGTTGAAGTATTTTCCTGTCAGTAGATTGAAGATGCTACTCCATTGCCCTGTATCTTCAAAGCAGTAAACAGCATTCTCAGAAGAAAAACTTTGGAATATAAAATAGTATGGAAGAAAATGGTTTAGAGTCGGTTTTCTGCCCTTTCCTAGCTTCAAAAATGTCTGCAGATTTGCTCTTTAGTCAAAGCCCCTTTCAATATTAAATCCAAGATACTTTAAGGGTTTACCTATTCCAGATACATGACACATGAAAATATATTTGAAACTATGTACCAATGTCATTATTAAGACTGAGTAAAGAATAACTTGTATTGATGAGATACAGGTGTTTCAGAGAATGAGGGCTAATAGCACTTCTGAGGGGGCTGAGTGAATCCTGTGACAACAAGTTACATGCACCAGAGGGAATTGTGTGACTAGGTATATATGCTTAAATAACTCCCTAAGTTAGATTTCCCTGATTGGAGGTAGTCACATACATTCAGATCATCTTGCGCTCAAGAAAATATTGGGGGGCACAAGTTGTTTCTTGAGTAATGATATATCATTTATTCTGATACAGTGAATGCTGTGTTATTTCTTAACCTGCACTCTTTTCAAAACCTAGATAACACTGGTGCTGTTTGAGTTTAAATATTAACTCAATCCCAAAGAACTCTGCTAACAGAGTGGCATTTTAGAATAGAACACTAATCTTAATAAATAAGTAGCAGCCCTAACACATAATGAGCTTGGAAGTTGTTATTCCATTATTATAGCAAATTAAGAGCTGAAAAACCAAAAAGTTAAAGACTTTTCTTGGACTCATCAGAAAACTGGGTTTGCAGGACAAATCACTACCCACAAATCTGAAGATACAGTTGAATAAAGATAGTCAGAGCTAAGATCTGCTTACCTGGAGCAGAAGCTGCTGGAGCAATAAATTGGTAGGAACACAAAGGGTAACATTTGTAAATTTCTGGAAGCTGAGTGTGGGATAGTTTGAAGGTATGAGCCTCAGTCATGTCAATGCCCTCTCCAACTTTCAGTGATATCTATATACATATATATACCAGATTAATACTTATATGTATATATACATACATATCTATCTATCTACCTACCTGCCTATATTACCAGATTTACCAGAAACTCATCATAAAAAGCTAAGAAAGATCCCTTGCAAGCTCTGGAACAGGGAGAAAAAACATTAACCATTGTGAAATACATCCAGAGGATTCTCTATAAGAAAGGATTACTTGGGGTTGGGGGTGACTTTACCAGAGCTTTTTCTGACATGACGTAAGGGACATTATTCAACCTCAGTTTCTCTCTAGCTCTCATGTCTAACCTAAGAGGATAGCTTGGAGATAAGTAACATTTGTGAATGTTACAGCCCAGAGACACTAGCTCAATGAAAGTCAGAGATTTAACCATAAGATAATGGAAAGCCTACCCTCCACCACATATTACCACTAAACAAGTAGAACTCCATTAAAATAAGAGTGGATTATTTGAAAAAGATTTAAGATGCAAAAAAAACAATGCTCTGAGAGGAGGTCTCAGGGAAGTCCAAAGATCCAGGGGAGACAAAACACTACACACCAGAGTAATTTGAAGCCCCTAGCAACTACAGCTATAGAAAATATGAAATAGCACAATCTTAGCCATATTAGAATAAAGTCTCACAGTAAAGGTTTGTTTATCTTGGTTTCTATTACCTAATATATCATGTTTGCCTTTCAACTAAAAATGTTAAAAACAGAAAATAATACTGCCTTGAATAGACAAAGAAAGAATCTGAACCAGACTCATATATGACAAAGATTTTAGAATTATCAGAAAGGGAATGTATAATAACTATGATTAATATATTAAGGGTTGTAATAGAAAACATATACAACATGCAAGAATGGATAAGTAATGCAAGCAGAGAGATGGAAACTAAAAAAAATGAAATGCTAAAAATCTGAAACCAAAAACAGAAAAGAACTATGTCTTTGTTGGGGCTCAATAGTAGACTGGACCCACCAGAGGAAAATATCAATGAGGATGAATATTGGTCATTCGAAACTCCCCAAACTGAAATACAAAGAGAAAAAAATAAAAAGATGTGAAAAGAACATTCATGGACTGTGGAACAACTTCAAAAGGCATAACATATGAATAATTGGACTGCAAGAAGGAGAATAAGGGAGAATAGAATAGAAATATGTTTGACACAATAATGGCCAAAACTTTTGAAAAATCAATGATGACACAAAGCCACAGATCCAGGAAGCTAAGAGAATAAAATACAAGACAAATATGAACAAATCATATTGTTCATATTCTTGAGATGGAAGAATATCAAAACTTGGCTGAAGTGGGACTCTTGGGTTGAAGTATTTTCCTGTCAGTAGATTGAAGATGCTACTCCATTGCCCTGTATCTTCAAAGCAGTAAACAGCATTCTCAGAAGAAAAACTTTGGAATATAAAATAGTATGGAAGAAAATGGTGGATAGAATATCATGTGTATGATTAGTCAGGGTTCTCCAGAGAAACAAAATCAGTAGGATATATTTAGATATATAAGAGAACATTTATTATAGGAATTGGCTCATGTGATTATGGGTAAAGTCCTACCCAAAATTTAATTCATTCTGAGTTAGAATTATATTAATACCCTATTAGTATCACCCTAATACTAAAAATACATGAATGTATTTCTAGTATTAGAGAAAAAAATAGAGAAAAAAGAACTTGTAATAAGGCAAAACTCATGAAAATAGGTATAAATGCCCTCAACAAGACATTAGCAAATTAAATTTTTAGAAAGTATAAAAAGAATTATGTAGTATATTCAGTGGGATCTTTCTAGCTATGTAAGGTTGGCTCAACATTTCAAAATCAATAACTATAATCCATCACATCTACAGAAAAGACAGAAAATCATATAATCATATCAAATAATATAGAAAAAGTATGTAACAAAATCCAACATCATTTAATGACTAAAATTACCACCAAACTAAGGATACTGGGGAACTGTCTCAAATCTATAAAAAGCTTACACTTAACATCATATTTAATGGTGAGAAACTGGATTCTCCCCACCCCCAACCTCAGTAATGAGGTAAGGATTTCCTCTCTCAAAACTCCTATTCAGCATTGTACTAGAAGCCCTGGGTAGTGTAATAAGACATGAAAAGGAAATAAAAACTACACAGATTGGGAAGAAAAAAATTAAGTTGCCTTTGTTTGTAGATGGCATAATTGTTCATATAGAATATTCCAAAGAATCAAACAAAAAACCTCTTGTAACTTATAAGCAAATATAACAAAGTTGTAGGATATAAGACTGATATATAAAATTCAATTATTTTCCTACATATCACCAATGAACAATTGGAATTTAAAATGCAAAAGAACACAATTAACAATATGTAATAAGAAGAGTAATGATCTTTCAAATATTTTTATGTCCTAATCTTTGGAATCTGTCAATATGCCAGGTTACATGGCAAGGAGGAATTAAAATTGCAAATGGAATTAAGACTTTTAATCAACTAATAATAAAATAGGGAGTTTTTCCTGGATTATTCCAGTTGACCCAACTAAATCACAAGGGCCCTTAAAATGTTAAATAGGGAAACAGAAGAGTCAAAATCAGTGTCAGGGTGACGTTATATAAGAAAGACTGGACTAGCCATTGTTGCATTTGAAGATAGAAAGGTGCCATGAGTCAAGGAATATGGGTGTCTCCAGAACCTGGAAAAAGCATGAAAACAGATTCTCCCTTAGAGCTTCCAGAAAGAAATGCTGTCCTGCTGATATGTTCATTTTAGCCAAGTGATTTTCATTTTAGTATTCTGATCACTAATTCAAGATAACAAATTTGAAGTTTTAAGCCACCAAGTATGCAGTAATTTTCCATACCAATAACAAACTAAACCAGATTTTAGTACCTGTTTAATATGTAAAGATGTGGGTTTGGAAGTTTATTTAGAATTTCACAATGAGCAGAGGATGAAAGACATTTGAGGAGCATGACTGACAAAGCCCAGATTGCCTCCAACAGACTGTCATTAGCAATGTGGTTGGTAAAGATTTTGCTAGTGGAGTCTTAGAAGGATGTGAGGAGCATGGTAGAGAAAACATATATGATCTCAGAGAATACCCAAACTGCTCTTTAACAAACTGTTAGTAGAAATATGATGAAAAAGATACTCTCAGTGAGGGCTGACATAAAAATGAGAAATATGTTATTGGAAACTGGAAGGAAGGGAAACTTGTTATGTAGTGGCAGAAAGCTTAGCTGAAGTGTGTCCTGAAACAACATAACTTGTAAACAATGAACTATACTATTTAACTGAGGAGATTTCCAAGCAAAGTATTGAAGGAATGGCCTAGATTCTTCTTACTATTTGTAACAAAATGTAAGAAGAAAGAATTAATTTGAGGGAAGAACTTTTAAATAAAAAAGAGCCAGAATTTGATGATTTGGAAAATTCCCAGTCTATCCAGATTACAAAAGTTGCTATAATTAAGAGAGTCACTTTCAGGCCATAAGAGAGTCACTTTCAGGCCCATGTGCTCTGGAGAGAAATCTCAGAGTATTTCAGGACAATCTTTTGCTAGTGTCGCAGAAGAATTAAAAGATTATTCAATCACACAGAAGGTTCTTTGAAGAAATTAGGCATGTATAAATTTTCTCAGCCATCGCTGAAGAATTCAAGGGTAGAGATAAGACTATCCACAAAAGGTCAATGGAGAAGATTCACGTTTCATGGAGTTACAAAGGAAACCTACAAGGCTCATGAAAATTTTATACTAGCAGAAACACCATCAGCTTGGATTAAAGGGATAAAGAGAATGAAAAAAATGAAAGAAGGCTGCCAGACGATCTAAATTTTAGGCAAAAACCAGGTTGATACATCTAATCAGTTCTACATACATGGTAGCTTTCACAAAAAAGGAAGGACGACACTGAGGTTGGGATAATCAAGCTGTGTTTCATCAAGCACAGATGATGAAGACAATAGCCCAGAGGGCTTTGCTGGGAGCCATAAAGAATTATTCCCAGACCTTGAAACCAAACGGTGTTTGGCTGGATTTAATAATTACTAGGGCTAGTGACAATTTGAGAGACACAATGAGATAGTATTAGAATATAAACCAGACCAAATAAATAAATTTAGTCAATAGGCAAGAGATTAGGCAAATTTTCCTTGCCAAAAAATTTCAAAAATGTATCTATATATTCCACTCTGAAGGAAGTGGAACATAACTCCTATTGCTTAATTGTGAGCTCTGTATATTTATTTATTTTCAAAAAGTGCAATATAGAAAAAGGCCAAAAAAAAGAGTAACTCAAAAAATGTAACTTTACATTTACATTAGCTCAGCCAGGTGATCAAAATTAGCATCAAGAGTGATATGTGTACCCTTGATATAAGATGATGTTTGGCCTTTTAACCTCTGTGGTCTCCCTCCCCCAAATCTTTAATCCCAGTCTAATTATAAGAAAAATATCAGACAAACCTCATTTGAGAGATACTCTATGAAATGCCTAACCATTACTCATCAAATTATCAAGGTCATTAAAAGGAGTGAAAGTCTGAGAAACTATCACAGTCAAGAGGAACTTAAGCAAACATATGACCAAACGTAATATGGTATTCTGTATGGGATCTTGGAAAAGAATAAGAATATTAGGTAAAACCTAGTGGAATCTGAATAAAGTACTGACTTTAGTTAATGATAATGTGTCAATCTTGTTTCATTAATAGTAACAAATGTACTATACTAATGTAAGGTGTTAATAATAGGGGAAAATGGGTGCAGGTTATGTAGGATCTCTTTGTACTAACTCACAATATTTCTTTAAATCAAAAACTGTCCTAAAAATTTAAAAGTATTTAAAAAATAAGTAAAATGAGAACACAATTAATTAGAAAGACAAATTCAATTCCTTAAAAAAAACTAGGTAAAACTCAAGTAAATATATAAAGGATAAAATAAGAAATACATCACAAAGATATGCATTTGTAGATAAAATAAAACACATAATTATTGTAATTAAGGAGAGATGGAGATGGTAGAGTAGGAGGACACAGGGTTCAACTCCTGTCATGAACACATCAGAATTACAACTACATATAGAGCAACTCTTGCTGAAATCTATCTGGGGACTAGAAAGACGGTTCCTCCATGATCAAAGCTGTAAAGAATGATCCACATGGAGTCCTGTAGGAACAGAGAAGTGATCTGGTTGGCACCCAAACCCCTAGAGGAGTGCACAGAAGTGGAGGAGGATATTGTAGGCTCAAGAATCCTCCCTGAGGATCAAAAGGTTTGAGTCACATATTAAGCACCCCAGCCCTGGGGTCTGACACTGGGAAGACAAGCCCTCTTAGCTGGTTTGAAAAACACCCGGACTTATTGAAGAGCTGTAAGAAACCAAGGCTTTATTCATGAAGAGTGTGCAAACAGACTTGCTTGCTCTCAGTCATTGCAAGGAAACAGCTACTGAAAACTGCCTGGGGCTCTGGTTGGCTTGCCAGAACCGCCCCAGTGTGTCCCCAAGGCTCCAACTCCAGTCCCTTTTGCTCTGGCACTATTCCTCAGTAAGGTGGAGGTTGCCATTGCCAATGAGCGTATGCATACTTGGAGGGAATCAAGCTGGCCTGGACCCCAGCACTGCCTCTGACCAGGGAAGAGGGGTCTACTGCCAGCACAGGCTTTAGTGCACACACTCAGGAGGGAGTGAAACTAGCTCCAGGGAAGAGATGATAATCACTGGAGTGCATTTCGCTGTACACACTTGGGTGGGAGTGAAGCCATCTCAGTGGTGTGGCATCAACCCATCTAGTCTCAACCAGCCTCTAAGAAAGGCACGCAAACCAGGGAAAAAGTGAAACCAGCAGAGAAGTGCTGCCTCAAGCTCTCAGGCCCTGGCCGTGCCCCAAACCAATGTAGAAACTGTCAAAGCACTCAGGAGAAACCCAACTCTCTCAGGACTCCTGCTCTAGCCCCTTGTGCCCTGAATTTACCCTTCATAGGGAACTGACAGTCACTGAGCATAGAAGAAGGCTAGGCTTGACCTGGTTTTTCCTCTAACCCCTCCAACTCCATCCCTACCTCCCACCAAGTCAGTGGCTGCAAGCACACCTGGGGGAAGACATGGCCCATGCTTACTTCAGATCCAGCTCTCTCACCAAAGCCACTGTGCATACAGAGACTGCATAGGAATGCTCCCATACAAAGAAACACCTTCAAGACCAGAATAGGTAACTGTTTTATCTAATTTCACAGAGGCAGATAAAGTAAAACAAAATAAGAAGACAGATGAATATGTTTCAAATGAAAGAACAAGAAAAAAAAAGCCCTGAAAAATACCCTAGTAAAACAGAGACAAATAATTTACCTGATAAAGAGATCAAAGCAATAGTAATAAGAATGCTAACTGAGCTTGGGAAAAGAATAGATGAACACAGTGAGAATTTTAACAAAGAACTAGAATATATATAAAAAAAGAACCAGTCAGAGGTAAAGAAGACAATTACTGAAATGAAAAAATACACTAGAGGAATTAACAGGAGATTAGGTGATACAGAATCACACATAAGTGATCTGGAAGATAGAATAATGGAAATCACCCAATCAGAACAGCAAAAAGAAAAACAAAGTAAAAAAAAAGAATAGTTTAAGGGACCTCTGGGACAACATTAAACATAATAACCTTTATATTATAGGGGTCCCACAAGGAGCAGAGAGAGAGAAAAGGGTAGAAAATGTATTTGATGAAATTATGGCTGAGAACAGCCCAAATGTGAAGAAGGAAACAGATATTCAGGTACAGGAAGCACAGAGAGTCCTAAACAAGGTGAATACAAAGAGACCCAGACTAACACATACCATAATTAAAATGGAAAAGTTAAAGAGAGAATTTTAAAGGCAGCAAGCAAAAAAAAAAAAAAAAAAAAGGCACGTAGAAGGGAGCTCCCGTAAGGCTATCAGCTATTTTTCAGCACAAACTTTGCAAGCCACAAAGGAGTGGCATGATATATTTAAAATGCTGAAAGGGAAAAACCTACAATCTAGTACACCCTACCCAGCAAGGTTATCATTCAGAATTGAAGGAGGGAGAAAAAGCTTCTCAGACAAGCAAAAATTAAAAGAGTTCATCAATACCAAACTGACTACACAAGAAGTGTTAACAGGTCTTCTTTAAGTGAGAAAGAAAAGGCCACAACAAAAAGAAATTATAGGAAGGGAAAAATCCCAGTGGTAAAGGTAAAGGCTGTGAATCAACCACTTAAATAAGCTGCTATGAAGACTGAAAACAGAAAAAAGTGACTAAATCAACTCTTAACTACAATAAATAGTTAAGGGATAGACATAAATATGTAAAATATGACATCAAAAACACAAAATGTGGCAGGAAGTTTAGGCAGAGCTTTGAGAATGTTTGAACTTAAATGACTATATGAACTCCATAGTTACCAAAAATCAAAAACCTACAATAGATACACAAAAACTAGACAGAAAGGAACACAAACAACACTAAAGAAAATCATCAAACCACAAGGGAAGAGACTAAAGGAAGAAGAAAAGAACAGAGGAGAACTACAAAAACACCCTGAAAACAAGTAACAAAATGGCAGTAAGTACACATTTAATAATCACTTTAAATGTCAATGGACTAAATGCTCCAATCAAAAGACATAGGGGGGCTAACTGAATAAAAAACATGATTAATCTATGTATGTGTATAAGAGACTCACTTCAGAGCTAAAGGTACACACAGATTGAAAATGAGGAGATGGAAAAATTAACCCTTGCAAATGGAAAGGAAAAGAAGGCTGGGAGAGTAAAACTCATATCAGACAAAGTAAACTTAAAATCTATAATACAAGACAGAGAAGGGCATTGTATATATAATGATAAAGGTCCCAATATAAGAAGAGGATATAATATTTGTTAACATATATGCACCTAATATAGGAGCATCCAAATATATAAAGCAAATATTAATAGACATAAAGGGAGAATTTGACAATAATTCAATAGTAGTAGGGAAATTTAACAGCCCACATATCATCCAGACAGAAAAGCATCAAGGAAACAGTGGCCTTAAATGACACATTAGACCAGTTGGATTTAAATGATATCTACAGGACATTCCATCCAAAAATAGCAGAATATACATTCTTTTCAAGTGTACATGAAATGTTCTCCAGGACATATCACATGCTAGCCACAAAACAAGTCCCAATTTAAGAGGATAGAAATTAGGTCAAGCATCTTTTCTGACCACAACAGTATAAACATAGAAATCAATTACAGGAAGAAAAATGTAAAAAAACCACAAAACTATGGAGACTAAACAACAGGCTACTAGTAAACCAATGGATCAACAATAAAATCAAAAAGAAAATCAGAAAATAACTTGAGACAAATGAAGATAAAAACAAAACTTCCTTAAATCGATGGAATACAGCAAAAGCAGTTCTAAGAGGGAAGTTTACAGACATACAGGCCTACCTAAAGAAACAAGAAAAATCTTAAATAAGCAACCTAACCTACCATCTAAAAGAATTAGAAAAAGAGGAACAAAGTCTAAAGTCTCCAGAAGGAAGACAATAATAAAGATCAGAGTGGAAATAGAGACCAAAAAACAGTAGAAATAACCAATAAAACCAAGAGCTGTTTTTTTAAAGATAAAGAAAATTAATAAGTTTGTAGCCAGGCTCATTAAGAAAAAAACAAGCAATAGAACCCAATTAAACAAAATAAGAAATGAAAGAAGAGAAACTACAATGGATATCAGAGAAATACAACAATCATAAGAGAATACTATAAATCGTTATATGCCAACAAATTGGACAACCTAGAAGAAATGGATAAATTCCTAGAAACGTACAATTTTCTAAGACTGAATCAGGGACAGATAGATAATCTGAACAGACCAACAACTAGTATTGAAATTGAATCATTAATCTAAAACTCCCAAAAAACAAAAACCCAGGGCTTCCTTGGTGGCGCAGTGGTTGAGAGTCCACCTGCCGATGCAGGGGACACGGGTTCGTGCCCTGGTCCGGGAAGATCCCACATGCTGCGGAGTGGCTAGGCCCATGAGCCATGGCCTCTGAGGCTGCGCGTCCAGAGCCTGTGCTCCGCAACAGGAGAGGCCACAACAGTGAAAGGCCCGCATACCGCAAAAAAAAAAAAAAGCTCAGGACTGGATGGCTTCACAGATGAATTCTAGCAAATATATAAAGAAGAGTTAATATCAATCCTTTGCGAACTATTCCAAAAAATTTAAGAGGAGGGAAGATTCCAAATTAATTCTATCAGGCCACCATTACGCTGATATCAAAACTAGACAAAGACACTTCAAAAAAGAAAATTACAGACCAATATCTCTGATAAATATATATTCAAAAATCCTCAACAAAATACTAGCAAACTGAATTCAACAATACATAAAAAGGATCACACACCATGCTCTAGTGGGATATATTCCAGGGATGTGAGGATGGTTCCATATCTGCTAATCAATCAATGTGACACAACATATTAACAAAATGAAGGATAAAAATCACATAAAAACTTTTGCACATTGAAGGAAATCATAAACCAAACAAAAAGACAACCTACTGAATGGGAGAAGATATATGCAAATGATATGACCATTAAGTGCTTAATATCCAAAATATATAAAGAGCTCATTCAACTCAATAACAAAAAAACAAACAACCTGCTATAAAAATGGGTAGAGAGTCATTTTTCCAAAGAAGACACATACTGATGGCCAACAGGCATGTGAAAAGATGCTCAACATAATTAACTGTCAGGGAAATGGAAATCAAAACCACAATGAGATATCATCTCACACCTGCCAGAATGGCTATCATTAAAAAGACAACAAATAATAAATACTGGCCAGGATGTGTAGAAAAGGGAATCTTAGTACACTGCTGATGGGAATATAAATTGGTACAGCCATTATGGAAAACAGTAGGGAGGCTCCTCAGAAAATTAAAATGGAACTACTATATGATCCAGTAATTCCACTTCTGGGTACATATCCAACGAAAATGGATACAGTAATTCAAAAAGTTATATACATCCCAATATTGATAGCAGCATTGTGTACAACAGCCAACATAGGAAACAATCTAAGTAATCATCAACAGATGAATGGATAAAGATTTGGTATGTGTGTATATGTATATATATAGAATATGTGTGTATGTACACACACATATATACACACACACAAAGTGTATATATACAATGTAATGTTACTCAGCCATAAAAATAATGAAATTTTGCAATTTGCAACAACATGGATGAATTGGGAGGGTACTGTACTTAGTGAAATAAGTTGGACAGAAAAAGACAAATATTTTATGTTTTCAGTTGTATGTGGAATGTAAGAAATAAAACAAACAGATGAATATAACAAAACAGAAAAAGACTCATAGATACAGGGAACAAATCAGTGGTTACTAGTGGGAAGAGGGATGGGAGTAGGGGCAAGATTGGGGAAGGAAATTAGAGATATAAACTACTAACTATAAAATAAATAAGATACAAGGATGTAATATAAAGCACAGGGGATACAGCCAATATTTTATAATAACTTTAAATTGATTACAATCTATAAAAATATCAAATCACTATGTGTACACCTGAAACATATAAATCTTCAATACAAAATATTGAAATTATGTCAGGAATAAAAATAAAAATTTCCTTTTTGCTTATGATATGATTTTATAATTAGGATATGTAAGAGCTATAAAAATTAAATTTGAGCAAGTGAGCAGATTAAAAATAAACATAAATATTAATATTTTTCTAAATATAGCTATGTGCCCATAAATAAATTGGAAAATTATTACATGAACATTATTGCTTAATATTCTCAAGAATAAATTTAATGAAAATGTTACATCTAAAAAATCAGAAAAAGATATAACTAAATTGAAACACATGGAAAAGTATATGACATATTAGATGAAAGGCTTAATATGATTAAATATAAATTGTTCAACTGTAATATACAATTTAGTAATATTTTACTTAAAATTTCCCAAAATATCATTGTAATTGGATAATACAAATATTCAGAAAAAGTCAAGAAAATAAGTAAATTGTGAATTTTGTTTTATTAGATAAATGGCTTTGTTTTATCAGATATTAAAACATCAAATAAAAGTACACTATTCATTTAAAAATATTTTGATATAAAAGGTTGTAAATGGATCGGTAGAACAGAATAGAGAAACCATTGGAGAAGGAAGAAAAGATGGCTTCCAATGCATTGGGTTAAAAGGAAAAAAATTAAAATTTGATTAATGGGACTTCCTGGTGGCGCAGTGGTTAAGAATCCGCCTGCCCATGCAGGGGATATGGGTTCGATCCCTGGTCCGGGAAGATCCCACATGCCGCAGAGCAACTAAGCCCATGCACCACAACTACTGAGCCTGCACTCTAGAGCCAACGTGCCACAAGTACTGAGCCCTCATGCTACAACTACTGAAGCCCGTGTGCCTAGATCCCATGCTCCGCAACAAGAGAAGACACCACAATGAGAAGCCTGCACACCACAATGAAGAGTAGCCCCTGCTCACTGCAACTAGAGAAAGCCTGCATGCAGCAACGAAGACCCAACACAGCCAAAAATAAATAAATAAATAAAATTTAAAAAAAATTTGATTAATGACAATGGCATATTTGATATCTATATGGAAAACAATAAATATGAATCCATATCTCATACCATAAAAACATTCATGAGTTATGTATTCAAATGCAAAATAATTTAAACAATAAAGATGTAAAAAATCTACAATCTAGGGATCAGGAAGGGCTACCTAACCAAGACTGAAAATTAAATGTATAAAAGTAAGATACTGACAAAGATGCAGAGCCAGTGGATCTCTCATACATGATTGGTGGGGATGTAAAATGATGTAGCCATCCTGGAAAACAATTTGACAGTTTCTTATAAAGTTATACATGTAGCTACCATATAACACAACAATAACACTCCCAGGCATTTACACTAAAGAAATAAAAATTTATGTAATAACCCAAAATTAAAAACAACATGTGTCCTTAAATGGATCAATAAATAAACTGTGATATATCATAAAATAGGGTACTATTCAGCAGTGCAAAGTACAAACTGTTGATATATGTGACAAGCTTCATTGGTTTCAAGAGCATTATGCTGAATAAAAGAAAGCCAATCTCAATACATTCCATACTGTGTGATTCCACTTATATAAAATTCTCAAGATGATAAAATTATAATTTTGGAGAACAATTCACTGATTGCCAAGGGATTAGGTATGAGGAAGGGTGTGACTATAAAGGAGCAGTACAGCGGAGTTTCTTATTCATGGGAGTGTCACAGGATAATTCTGTATCCTAATGATGGTGGTGGTTATAAAAACCTACACATGTAAAAAAATTTCATATATATATATATATATATATATACACACACAACCAAGAAAAGAAAAAAAACAGTGCTTGTAAAAATTGGTGAAATTAAGATGAGATCTATAATTCAGGTCTGTAGTAGCAGTATTGTATCAATATTAACTTTTTTATTTTGATGCAGATCCATGGTTTTGTAAGATGTTATTAGTACAGGAAGCTGGGGAGGTAACACAGGAACTCTCTATACTAGAATACTAGAAGAATCTGCAATTCTATAATTCTAAAATTATTTCTAAGTAAAAAAAATTTAAAGAAAAAACTTCATTATACTTCACTATCTAAGATTAGTGTTTAAATTATGGCAAAATATAAAGTAAATATGAAAGAAAAAATTTCTTTCAAACAAAAAGATCTTTGAATCTTTGAAAAGGTCTTCAAACGTTTTTTCACAGCATATAAATACACTCAAAGAATAAAACAAACACTCTAAGGTAAGAATAGTAAAAGAGTAGGTGATTCATAGAAGAACAAATTAATTTCCCCAAAAGTTAATGAAAAACTCAGATTGAGTTTTAGACAGAGGGAAATCATGTTTGTTTTTTCCCCCATGCATTGCATTTATGACCTATAATATAATGTGGCTTAGCCTTAGTTTTCTTAAGTGAGAAAAGGAGACAATAATTCTTCCATTTCATATCTTGGTAATATGCATTACATAGGAAAATGTTTTCTTTATAAGCTATAAATACTATTCTGAGGGATAATGACCGAAAGCATTTTTACTTGAAAAGAATTAACTCTAAATTTAAAAAAAAATCATCATAAATAATATATAAATCAAGAATAAGACACTCAAAAGTGGCTAAAGGTAGATAGGTAGAATATATATCTATGTGTGTATATATATATATATATATATATATGTGTGTGTGTGTATAAATAAATAAATAAATATTAATTGAGTATATGTCAAATGGTAAATGGCAGACTTGATATCTTGCCATCTCAGTTAGCACTTAAAGAAGTACACAGGTGTGGTGTGGGACTGAGCCTTGGTCAAAGGTCCTATAATAAGGAAAATGTCTGATGTGTACACAGAATAGCGAGGAAGCTGAGGTCTTTTGATAAGGAGTAGAGCCGTACATAACAATTTCAGAAAGATAATGGGAGAACAGAACTCTTGCTTTTACTCAAAGTAACAGAGAAAAGCTTTAGAGAATTTGGAACACTGTTGTGACATTATCTGAATTATATTCCTAAAAGTTCTCTTTGGTTGCTACTGGATAGGAGAAAATAATAAAGTCAAAGGGGGACCAATTACAGTATTGCAATAATTTATGAGAGACTTGGTGACTTCGGCAGAAGTATCAATGGAGATTTTGAGAACTGATCAGAATTCTGGATATGTATTTCAAGTAGAGTCCACAGAATACTCTAGGAGATTGAATGTAAAGTGGAGAGAAAATGTGAAAGGTGGCATCTGGGTTCCATCTTGGAACCAAAATAATTGACTTCTTATTTGGTAAAAATGAGGAAGTCTATGACAGGTTTTGAGGGAATATGCAGAACTCAGTGTTAGACATGTTAACTCTGGGAAGCCCAATACAAGCATCCAAGTGAAAATATATAGTAAACAATTGAGTACTTAAGTCTGGAGTTCAGAGGAGATGACTTAGCTAAGGATATACACGTAGGAGGTGTCATCATGTAGATGGCATTTGAATCTACATGAGATCACCAATAAACAAACAGAAGAAGAAAAGGGGTTTATTCAGAGTTCTGAGTTAGGAATACTTTTAGGCACCATGAAAAAAAATAACAATGTTGATCCCATAATATGTGATTGATAAACAATCTTCATTTTCCTCCCTCTACACCTATAAAATGACACTGGTTGGCAAAGTCTTCTGTGCAGAATTAGAATTGCAAGAAAATAGTATTGTATGTATGAAAAACTGCAAGCTTAAAAGAACAAAAATATAACACACCTCCCTTTGGGTGTCTCAAACACCATGCAACAGTTCCTTGAGAAAACTGTATTCCTTTTCAAAGGCTCTTTTTTCATTTGACAGTGGTGAAAATTAGTCATTATTCTTTTATGTACATACCTGTTTAAAATAGCAAGACCTTTAGGTTCTTTCCTATAAGCATAGAGTAGTCTTTATGTTATAGGGAAAGATTTTCTGGGGTATAGGGAATAATAAACTCTGTGTATGGAAGAATGCACTGGTAAAAGTAACTAATGCATATTGTGTCTGTAATTATTTATTTTCCCATTTTCTTTTGGATACTCCTTGGCCTTTATAGAAAAGTTTATTTTGACTTTTCTGATGGAATTTTTCCAATATTAGATCAGATGTTTAAAGAGATTTAGATTGAGGAAATGGCCTTTCCTGTATAGCACATCTAGTTTGCATTTATATGAGCAGGTCTTCAACTTTCAATCTGAGCAGGTCTGCAACTTTCCATCTGGTTAAACATAAAGCTCCTCTTGGAGGAAAACAGGTATTACAACTTTCAAAATGTATTAGAATAAATTGGTTTTTATTCTACTCAGATCTTATTAAAATATCAACTTTATATGTGAATTTTATTAATAACCACTAATTTTTGTCATTAGATCAATTGATAATTAAGAAGGCTTACAGGATTTCTTAATATAAAGAAATGCAGTTAAAAATGTAAATGCCCTTCAGGAATAAAGACACAGATGTATACAGCGTGGACCTGAGGAGATGGGGAGGGGGAAGGGTAAGCTGGGACGAAAAGGGAGAGTGGCACTGACATATATATACTACCAAATGTAAAATAGATAGCTAGTGGGAAGCAGCCGCATAGCACAAGGAGATCATCTCAGCGCTTTGTGACCATGTAGAGGGGTGGGATAGGGAGCGTGGGAGGGAGATGCAAGAGGGAGGGGATATGGGATATATGTATATGTATAGCTGATTCACTTTGTTATACAGCAGAAACTTACATAACAATGTGAAGCAATTATACTTCAATAAAGATGTTTAAAAAAATGTAATGTCCTTCAGGTAACAGTAACATTGATTTGGTATGAAATAAATATTTATGTGACATATATTTATTTAACTGGCTAATTGTTTTGGATCTCAGGTGAATAATGCACAGTCTTTGTTTCATGAGAACTGTTCTATTTTTTAAAACTTGGGCATATTTATTTATGAATATATGTAAAAACACTGCCAAACAAGGAGCAGAATATATCCAACAACCTATTTCCTATAGGTAATGACCTCTTACCTACCTATGTACTCTTTCCATTTTTCCCCAACAGATTGTTGGTATGTATGTATGTATGTATGTATCTATCTATCTTCCTTTAAAAATGTTTAATCATACCCATACTAGACATTTCAGAGGAGAGAATATTTAAAAGACCAATAATCTTATGAAAACATATTCAGATTCATTAGTTATCAGGAAATTGCTAATTAAAACCACCAAAACTTATTCCTATATATTAATCAAAACTTTGCTATCTACATTTCTATCAGGATGCGCTGCTGCTTTGTCTATTTCCTAGGACCTTATCTTCTTCCTATTACCCATGATTAACAGCAGAGCTGCCATACTCCAGTTTTTCTAACCAAAAAGATATTTTAAGCTTCCACATAACAACAAGCTAAGGATATATTAGGCATTTTCTGAAGAATTTCTATTTTTTTAATGTTTATAAATACATTAAAAAACTATCTCTTAAACTGAGAGTTACTGCCTGGGTTCTCAGAAAAAAAGGGTTTTCTGATTTCTGGTTACATTCTTTATTCATTATATAACAATGACTTCCAAAAAGATGTAAGTATTTTCTATCAAGATGGAGTAAATCTATTAATTGACCTAACTCAGCCCAACAACTGTGTGAATAATAACATACAACTAAAAGTTCCTCCAAAACTTGTTCCCTTTTATACCTACTTATGTCTTCTCTCCAACTCTAAGAAAGTTTGTTGATACTACATGGTTTCTAAATTACTATGGTAGGCCACTTCTTTATTCAAAATTAGTATTCTCTCTATAAAATAGTATATTTCCATATAAGCAGTAGAGTACTACTTTTCAGTATCATGAGCATTTCTGTCTGCTTGGTAACTTCTACAACCTTTTTATGTATTACTTTTTCTGAGGTATACTTGTTTCATTCCCCCAATACTTCAGAATTTTCTGGCTTAGAAATACTCTAATGAATAGCTGTAGATAAGTATAATGTGCTTATTTTTTTAGATTTTTTTAAGTTATAAAATTTAGTTTCTTCCAAAAAATTTTTTTTCATACTGTTATTATTTTTTTTTTTGGCCATGCCTCACAGCATGTGGGATCTTAGTTCCCTGATCAGGGATGGAACCTGCACCCCTTGCAGTGGAAGTGTGGAGTCTTAACCACTGGACTGCCAGGGAAGTCCTCTTCCAAAAATTTTGACACTATAAAATGAGACTATTTTCCAGTATAAAATTTACATAACATCCATCTTAGTAGATCCAAAGTTTTAACATGTAAAGTGGTTAATTAAAGTCATATAAATAATATATAGTTGGGTTTACTGTGAAGATAAAGTTATCCTACCAGACTGGGATATATCTATGCCTACTTCCAAAGATGCCTGGAACTTTGGTACTGACTCTTGACCAAATTAAGGATGAAATGGACTAATTAGTAAATTTATAATGTGCTATTTAAAGTTTGAAAGTCCCTTGGAGGCACCCAGGGTCTGTTTTGTTTTATTTTGTTTTAATACTTTTAGAGATATGTAGGTGGTGAGCTTATATTTGGTTAAACTGATTAAATAAATGGCTTGGAAACATGATTAGTGAGGTCCTACCAGAAACTTCTGTCCCAGTTCTCCTGAAACCAAGATTACTTGCATTCATTTTACTGGTTCATAATCCAAAGACGAAGCACATCTTGTGTTGCTAAGAAGGATCTTGGGGGATGCATCTGGGTATATCTTTGGGTTCCTGATGTTTGCCCCTGCTTCCTTTCTCCTGTTTTACTATATCCTTTACCTTGGTTAAAGCCCTACTGAGTATGGTCTGTGGAGTTTTATGAGTACTTTCAATCAAACAATCCTATGAAATCACTGCAGCTGTGGAATAGATTTATAAAATAAAAACTATACAAATAAACATAGTGATAAGAATATTATTATTAATACATGTAATTAAAGCAGTGAAATGAAATGGGAAACAAGATTTTAATGCAAAAAATTATTAGACAACATAAGACTAAAATAATAACAAAATTTTTGAATAAAGTTTTAGTGCTATAGTGGAAAGAAAAAGAGAAATAATTTAGCTTTAGAAATTACCAGCATCTTTGGCTGTAAAGCAAAGATAATAAAATTACTGTCACAGGATTACTGTTAGGACATAAATAATGATTATAAAAGAGCACAGCATAGGATTTTGAATATAACAGAAATTAAACAAGTATTTCCCTATTTGTTCAGTTTACAATTTTATTTAACTTAGATTAGAAGGATGTAACATGTCATTCTATTTTGAAATTTAAACACTGTCAAGAGATCAATTTTCCCCAAATTGACCTATAAGTTCCATTCATTCCTTGAGGCAGTATATTTATAATGTTGACTATTTGATTCTATATATTACATGAAAATAAGAAGGCCTATCATTAACCAAGAAAAATCTTGAAGAATAAAGACAAAAGTTGAAGATAACCCATAGACATACAAAGATATAGTACAAAGCTGCACTTTTAAGAAGACATACTGTTGGTAAAAGAATGGAAGCAAAGCAATGGAATAACAGAGAAGCCTGAAACATATATATGGGCAATTTTTTATGAAAAAATAGGCATTGCAGAGCAGAGTGAAAAGGACAGTTCCATAAATTCTAGAGGGTTCTTTGGTTATCTTTATTAAGCACAATTAAATTTCTGATCACTACCCAACATACAAGTAAATTGATTTCTGGTGGATTATAGATCTAAATGTATGTATGGCCACCATAAAGGGAGGGTTTAGGATTGGAATGATAATCAGAATCATAAGACATCATAGACTTGACCTAGCACCAAGTTTAGTGAGGTTTAAGAAAAGGTACAGGATAGGAACAGCATGGCAGAGTTCTCCCAACACTCAGGCACAGCTTTCAATAATCCTAGACACACAAGCACACACACACACACATACTCATGCACATGTACTTGTACACACCACAAGATAAGCTTAAATGGGTGTAGACCATCTTTGCACAGGGTAGTTATCAGTTCTGGGTCTCTCCAACTTTATACCTTGCTAGTCACACAACTTCCTCAGTGTGAGGCTTGCATTCTTTGAATCAGCTACAACTCATAAATTACAAGTAAATGTCCTAGATAATGTTGCTAAAAAGGTACAGTGTTCATGTATAGCCTATAAATTCCCAACAACCACATATGCATTCATATATCCATTCTTGTAAATGAATTTAGTTAACTCAGTAAGACCATCATTTTCCTTAACTTAATAGAAGGAAGTTTAAACAAGAATAAGATCCTTATGCAGCTCTAAAGCTGGGAAAAATATTACAGTCTATCAGTTAATGATTTTCTGCCAATATTTTTTATAAAAAGCAACATGGCTTCAAAAATGCAAACAGGAGAATAGATCATGTCTTCTTTGCAGGCAAAGATCTCTTAAATAAAACATAAAGGCCACTTCCATGAAGAAAGTATTGACAATTTAAGTTACATAAAAATTGGAAACTTCTAACAGTCAAATTCCTCCATTAAGAGATGGATAAGAAAAGACAGAGTGAGAGGAGAGCAAGACTGTGGAGTAGGAGGACATGGCAATAAATGCATACTTATCAATAATTACTTTAAATGTCAATGGACTAAATGTTTGCCCCAAAAGACTCAGAGTAGCAGATTGAATTAAAAAGAAAAAACAAGAGCCTATAATATACTGCCTACTAGAGACTCACTTCAGGATGAAAGACACACAGATTGCAAGTGAGAGAATGGTAAAAGATATTTCATGCAAATGGAAATGACAGGAAAGTGAGGGAAGTAACACTCATATCAGACAAAATAGACTTTAAAAGAAATTCTGTAAATAAAGGCAAAGAAGGACATTATATAATGATGAAGGGATTGATGTAAGAAGAGGTTATTATACTCATTAACATATGCACCCAATACAGGAGCACCTAAATAAATAAAACAAAGACTAACAGACCTAAAGGGAGAAGTTGACAGGAATAGGGGAAACTTTAACGCCTCATTGAATCAATGGACAGATCTTTCAGACATAAAATAGATAAGGTAACACAGGTCCTACATGCCAGACTAGTTGGACTTAATTAATGTCTATAGGGCACTACATCCAAAAAACCAGAATACACATTCTTTTCAATCATGCATGGAACATTCTCTAGGATAAGACAATATACTAAGTCACAAAACAAACCTCAACAAATTAAGAAGATAGAAATTATGTCAAGCATCTTTTTGACCAAGCATCTTTTCTAGTGTGAAACTAGAAATCAATCAAAGGAAAAAAAAAAAAAAACGGAGGTAAACAATCACATGGAAATTAAACAATGTGCTACTAAAAAGCCAATGGGTCAAAGGAAAAAATCAAAGAGGAAATTAAAAAATACCTCAATACAAACAACAATGAAAACAAAACCCTACAAAATCTACGGGATGCAGCTAAAGCAGTTCTAAGAGGGAAGTTCACAGTGATACAGGCCTTCCTCCAGAAATAAGAAAAATCTCAAGTACAACCTATCCTGCCACCTAAAAGAACTAGAAAAAGAAGAACAAACAAAACCCAAAGTCAGCAGAAGAAAGGAAATGGTAAAGAGAGGAAATAAATAAAATAGAGTTAAAAAAACAATAGAAAAGATCAATAAAACTGAGAGCTGATATATTTTTGAAAAGATAAACAACAAACTTCTAGCCAGGCCCACCAAGAAGAAAAGAAAGAGAACCTAAAGAAACAAAATAAGAAATGAAAGAGGAGAAATAACAACTAATACTGTAAAAATAAAAAAAACATATGAGAATACTATGAACAATTATATGTCAACAAATTGGACAACTTAAGAAGAAGTGGACAAGTTTCTAGAAACATATAGCATGCCAAATTGAGTCAAGAAGAAACAAGTAATTTGATCAGACCTATCACTAGATGTGAAATAGAATTTGTAATATAAACAATCCCTGCAAACAAAAGTCCAGGACCAGATGGCTTCACTGGGGAAATCTACCAAACATACAAAGAAGAACTTATACCTATCCTACTCAAACTATTCCAAAAGATTGAAAAAGAGGGAACACTCCTACATTTGTTTTATGAAGCCACCATCACTCTGATATCAAAACCAGACAAAGACACTACAAAAAAGAAAATTACAGGCCAATAACTTTGATGAATAAAGATGTAAAAGTCTTCAACAAGATATTAGCAAACCTAATCAAACAAAGCATAAAAATGATCATATAAGGGCTTCCCTGGTGGTGCAGTTGTTGAAAGTCTGCCTGCCGATGCAGGGGACACGGGTTCGTGCCCCAGTCCGGGAGGATCCCACATGCCGCGGAGCGGCTGGGCCCGTGAGCCATGGCCGCTGAGCCTGCGCGTCCGGAACCTGTGCTCCGCAACGGGAGAGGCCACAACAGTGAGAGGCCCGTGTACCGCAAAAAAAAAAAAAAAAAAAAAAAGATCATACATCAAGTTCGATTCATTCCAGGGTTCAAGGATGGTTCAACATACACAAATCAATCAATGTGATACACCACACTAACAAGAACAAAAAGAGACAAAAATGATATGATATTCTCAATAGATGTAGAAAAAGCATTTGATAAAATTCAACATCTATTCATGATAAAAACTCTCACCAAAGTAGGGATAGGGGGAACACATCTTCACATAATAAAAGTCATTTATGACAAGCCCACAGGTAACATAATACTCAATGGTGAAAAGCTGTAAGCCTTCCCACTAAATTCAGGAATAAGACAAGAATGCCCACTCTGATCACTTCTATTCAACGTAGTATTGGAAGTCCTAGCCACAGCAATCAGAAAATATAAAGAAGTAAAAGACATCCAAATTGGAAGGGAAGAGGTAAAACTGTCATTATTTTCAGATGATATGATACTCTATGTAGAGAATGCTAAAGATTCCACACAAAAACTATTAGAACTAATAAGTGAATTCAGAAAGGTAGCACGATACAAGATCAACATACAGAAATCAGTTTCATTTCTTTACACTAACAATGAAATATCAGAAACAGAAATTTAAAAAAAAAATCCCATTTAAAATTGTGGAAAAGAATACCTAGGAGTAAAATGAGCAAGGATGTGAAAGACCTATACACTGAAAACTATAAAACAATGGTAAAGGAAACTGAATACGATTCAAAGAAATGGAAATATATACCATGCTCCTGGATTGCAAGACTTAATATTGTTAAAATGGCCATAATACCCAAAGCAATCTACAGGTTTAGTGTGATCCTTATCAAAATACCCAGAAATTTTTCACAGAAATAGAACAAATAATCCTAAAATTTATATGGAACCAGCAAAGAACCAGAAGTACTGAGAAAAAGAACAAAGCTGAAGGTATAACCTTTCCAGACTTCAGACAGTACTACAAAGCTACAGTAATCAAAACAGCATGCTATTGGCACAGAAGCAGACATATAGATCAATGGAACAGGATAGAGAGCCCAGAAATAAACCCATGTCTACATGGTCAAGTAATCTAAGAATAACAAGGCAAGAATACACAATGGGGAAAAGACAATCTGTTCAAAAAGTGGTGTTGGGAAAGTTGGCCAGCTACAAGTAAATCAATGAAATTAGAACATTCTTTCACACCATATACGAAAATAAACTCTAAATAGTTTAAAGAACTAAATATAAGACATGATACCATAAAACTCCTAGAAAAGAATATAGACAAAATATTCTTGGACATAAATTGCAGCAATATTCTCTTAGATCAGTCTCCCAGGGAAAAAGAAATAAAGCAAAATTAACAAATGGGACCTAATCAAATTTAAAAGCTGTTACACAGCAAAGGAAGCCATAAACAAAATGAAAAGACAATCCACAGAATGGGAGAAAATATTTACAAATGATGTAACCAACAAGGGGTTAATATCCAAAATACACAAACAGCTCATACAATTCAATACCCCAAAAACAAACAACCCAATCAAAAAATGGGCAGAAAACCTAAACAGATATTTCTCCATAGAAGACATACAGATGGCCAACAGGCACATGAAAAGATGCTCAGCATCACTAATTTTTAAAGAAATGCAAATCAAAACCACAATGAGGTATCATCTCACACCGGTCAGAATGGCTATCATCAAGAAGTCTCAAATAGTAAATGATGGAAAGGGTGAAAAAAAGGGACCACTCCTGCACTCTTGGTGGGAACATAAATTGGTGCATCCACTATGCAAAACAGTATGCAGGTTCCTTAAAAAACTAAAAATAGAGCTACCATATGATCCAGCAATCCCATTCTTGGGCATATAACCCAAGAATGTTGTGAAATTGTAATTCACAACAATACATGCACCCCAATGTTCACAGCAGCACTATTTACAGTAGCTAAGACATGGAAACAACTCAAGTGCTCATCAACAGAGGACTGCTTTAAGAAAAATATATATATATATACACAATGTAATATAATTCAGCCATAAAAAAGAATGAAATATTGCCATTTGTAGCAACATGGATGGACCTAGAGAATATCATACTTAGTGAAGTAAATCAGACAGAGAAGGACCAATATTATATGATATCACTTATATGTGGAATCTAAAAAATAGTGCAAATGAATCTATATACAAAACAGAAACAGACTCACAGACATAGAAAATATACTTATGGTTACCAAAGGGGAAAGGCAGAGGGGAGGGATAAATTAGGAGTATGGGATTAATAGATACAAACTACTATATATAAAATAGATAAGAAGCAAATATTTACTGTATAACACAGGGATCTATATTCAATATCGTGTAATAACCTACAATGGAAAATAATCTGATATATATATTACATATATGCACATAGAACTGAATCACTTTGCTGTACACCTGAAACTAACACAATACTGTAAATTGACTATAGTTAGATAAGAAAACACAAAAATAAAAATAAATAAATAAAATATCCAAAAATGGAAATGATGGAGTGTCAAAATATATTTTCAGTACGTATCATGAAAAAAATTATGTGTATTTATAATGCTAAAGACCAATACAAAACTGTGTGAAAAAGACAGAAAAAAAATTTAATGGGGAGAATTCTTAAAGGTACTTCATGTAAAAGTTACCCAACTTGCAAAAAAACCTAAAGAAAGATGGTAAAAAATATGCTTAAAAGTTTGTAATTATACTAATATATACTCCCTTAATAATACATCAACCTTTAGAATAGCTACGATTTATGAGAAAATCAATACCAAGTGTTGCCAAGTGTGTGCAGTAACTAAAATTTTTATATACTGTCAATGGAAGTATAAATTGATACAAATACTTGATACTGTTCAGCAGTATTTACTAAAATTTAATATCAGACTACTTTATGACACAGCAATTCCAATCTTATGTATATATCTAAGGGAAAAGCATACATAACTGTACAAAAATACTTTTATAGTTGGCAGCATTACTAAAAATACCCCAAACCTGGAAACAATTCACATAAACACTGGAATAGCTACTTAATGTACGCTATATTCAGATAGAGTATTACACCATGATGGAATAAACAAATTACTACTTCAGCAACATCAAGAGAGATCCTTACAAACAAAATTTTAAACAAAAGAATCCATGAAAAGAAGAAATCCTGTAATATTTATAAAGTTTAAAAGGAAAATGGGCAAAATTAAGAAATATTAGGAATAAGGATAGAAATTAACTTTAGGAAGGGAGAAGGATATAGTGAGTGTGGAAGGACAAGAACAGGAATTAGGATTTGCTAAAGCTGAATATTTGAGGAGGATACATGACTGTATTTCCTTTGTGATAATTCACCAAGCAGTACTCTTATGATATTGCATTTTAACTGGGGAGTAGCAAATTATTTCCTACACATGACAAATAAGCACTCGCCATAAAAGAAAAGACTGGTAAATCTGACCACATTTATATTAAGAAAGTTCTTCATGAAACACTAATATGACAGGGAAAATGGTACCCGTAGTGCAGGAAAATTTATTTTCAATCTGTATAACCAAAGAGTTACAAGTTATATCCAGAATATAATTTAAATTCCTAATATAAATAACAAAAATTCAAACACCTCAGTGGAAAACTGTGTGGAAACTTGAACGGTCACGCCACAAAAGATCATATCAAAAGTCTAGTAAATATATAAGAAGGTGCTTAACTAAACGAGATATTGGGGAGATGAAAATTTTAAATTAGTAACACATCATTATATACAAATAGATTGGCTAAAAGTCAAAAATGAGTAAAACATGAAATATTGACAGGAAGAAAAGACATCTGTTACTCCCATACATCGATTACAGGAATGTCATTCCTACAAATACTCTGAGAATCTCCTAAGTACTTTGAAATAAAACTTTGTGATATTATCTACTGGAATATAATCAACAGAAATGCATGCATATACACACGAAAAAATGTTCAAAACAGTTTACAACAGCATTATTTATTACAGCCAGCCTCATAAGGGCCCAAGATTTCCATCAAGGGAAGAGCTGATATCTTTTGCACAGCAAAGGAAACCATCAACAAAGTGAAAAGACAACCTACTAAATGGAGAAAATATTCACAAATTATATGACCTATAAAGTGTTAATATCCAAAATATATAAACAACTCATACAACTCTACACCAAAAAAAAGAAACTCAATTAAAAAAATTTACAGAAGACCTGAACAGACATTTTTCCAAAGAAGACATACAGATGGCCAGTAGGCACACGAAAAGATGCTCAACATCACTAATCATCAGAGAAATCCAAATCAGAACCACAATGAGATATCACCTCACACCTGCCAGAATGGCTATCATTAAAAAGACAACAAATAAAAATTCTGGCAAGGATGTGTAGAAAAGGGAAACTTAGGGCTTCCCTGGTGGTGCAGTGGTTGAGAGTCCGCCTGCCGATGCAGGGGACACGGGTTCGTGCCCGGGTCTGGGAAGATCCCACATGCCGCGGAGGGGCTGGGCCCGTGAGCCATGGCCACTGGGCCTGCGCGTCCGGAGCCTGTGCTCTGCAACGGGAGAGGCCACAACAGTGAGAGACCGCGTACGGCAAAAAAAAAAAAAAAAAAAAAAAAAAATTTAAAATACCTGGGTAAGTTAGTTAGGGTTATCCCCACTGAACATAAAAATGCTCAAAACTTCTAAGCAAGTTACCCAAGATCACTAGACTACTTCTCTCTGATATCATATCCCTCTGCTCAAAAGAACAAGGTGTTAAGATCTCAACAAATGAATGAATTAAATCTCATCCTGAATCAGATTTTCCACGCTTTTTTCTAAGTATTATTCAATATAGCTATAAGAGCTCATGCATATGAAGAACTATTTTATCAGCCAACAGAAAAAAATTATTGCCAGTGTGTCTACATAGCTATATCCTTTTTTAAATGCTATTACTCAGATTCATAACCTTCCTTTATTAATAGATTTTGCTCTTAATATGTACTGGCAGTTTCTAAAAATAAAATATTACTTAGAAACATGAATATTTACCATAGTTTGACATACTCAAAAAATCCTTTTATCTCTAAAAGCAGTTCCAAAGGAGGAATTTCCAAAATATTTCTGGCAATAGTATCAAAGCACTAAAGTTTTATTCTTTGTTAAATGTACCTCTAGATGTCCTTGTTTAAACAAGGGATGGTGGTATATATTTTTCATCACTATAATACATGATCAGTAGCATCTGTCTCACATAAAAATAAACGATTTTATCAAGAAAACTATTTCTCTACAATAGTTTTATTTCTTAAGGTTGACTTGATTCAATTTGATTGAATTAACAGTTTGAATTAATCAAATTAACAATTTGATTCAATAAACAGTCTAATGTCACAATTATTGCTTTAATAAGATATGTTCATTGTTATTTTGATGGTTATGAATAATCTTGTGATTAAAATATGTGCTTCCAATTGAAAGCAAATTTCAAAGTAAGGCAAAGAAAATGGTTGAAAATTATATAAAAGATTCTGGCATATCATTACTAGTAGAATTAGACTACAGAAATAATTAACTGAATTAGTGTAATGCATATTGTAAAGAGCTATGAAGGATCTGAGATTTTACCCAACGTGCCCAGCTAACAAATTAGCTTGCCACAGTTTCAATGGATTTGGCAGAAGACATGAAACTCCTGGGACAGAATAAAAGGACTATATTATTCATAGCATAGCAGGCAGCATGAGCTTCATGTCACATGGGTTGCCCATTCCCCCCAAGTCCCACAAGGGTGATGGCGAAGTGGGGCCCAGACAGATGTTGCACACGAAATAAGTGTGTGTCACAGCTTAAGAAACCCCCTCTTTTATAAGGATGCTACTGGTAGACTTGCCCAAACTTTACCCTAAGAAGACATTTTCTATATTATACTGGTCAAGAAACAAAGCTACCTTCTGCCCTAGAGGAAGACACTATCTTTCAAGGCTGCCTGCTATACGAACATTTTCAGAAAGATACACCTGGAACAAACACTGACACAAGATTTACATATGTGACATGGAGAAATGTTTCCCAACAAATATACATTTGTATAATGTTCCCCTTGCTGAGCTGTGATGCTCAAATTTAGGAATATGTTTTCCTCTTTCCAGCCTCCCTGATACAGTGAGTGCTACTAAGTTTGTGGAGATAGGAAGGCTGTTTCCTCTTACAACTGCCTCAAAGTCTAGACTATTAATTACAGGGCAATGTGACCAGTTCTGTGAGAGAGATGTAATTAGTTTGTGTTAGGAACAAAGAATAAGGGAAACTAACACAGACTGGAATTGAACAACAGATTATGTCAACCATCAAATTTAATTTGTCAATTGAAACTTTTATGGGTTCAGCCAATTCACTAGGCACGCTTGGCCTTTGGAATAGTTTGAAATTGATCCTTTTCTTTGATATCAGAAGAATTACATATAATTCAGTTATTTTTATATAAGATAAAATGAATCAATTAGAAATAAAGGAAATATTCAAATACTAAATTGAGACATGCATCTTAATATAAGAAAGTATATTTCAACATTTTACTAACTCAATGTAGAATGTTGGGTTTTTCTAATCTGCCTACTCAGTTATGGATATGTGTGTGTGCATGTGTGTGTTAGGGAGGGGATTGTCTTCATTCTTCAACTGCAATTTTACTGTCAAGAGCCCTGACCTTCATGGAGTCAACTGAAAGGAAAAAGGAAATTGCCCACACAAGTTAAACCAGGTAAGATTGGCTTTATCTAGAGGCAAACACAGCCACTATTATGTGTGCAACAGTGAATAGACAAAGAGCCAATTAGGTAGTGAGCAGGATCGCAATAAGAAAGGTAACTAATTTAACTTTTTGAAGCCATTAATGTGAGTGATCACTTGAATACCACCCAGAGGGCTGGGGCTGGCTGATATCCCATAAAACATTTGGAAAAGAAACAGATAATGTTTGTTTGAACATTCTCTTAATCCTGCAACCTTCATATTAGTTGTATTTCCTTTTCTAGAAATTATCTGTTTAGATAATTTGCCTTTTTTTCCTATCACATAACTTTACATGTCATTATTGTTTTATGTCTTTCAATATACATATTAATATAAACCTTTAATGTTTATGTGTCACAAATATATTTTCTCAATTTGTTAATTTATTACTCTTTAAAAAAACATTTTCTGGCCTCCTATAGTGAAAAAATTTGAAATTTAATATATTAAAATGTATCAATATTTTCCTTAGTGGTTTTTCCTTTGCTTCTTTTTGTATATTATTTATAAAATCCTTGCTTATTTTGAGGCCTTAAAAATACACACTGATGCTTATTATAGATGTTTTAAATTTTGTTTTCATAATTAGATATATTTACCAGAGGCAGGTTTCTATGTATTCTTAAAAAGTAAGAATCCAACTACACTTATTCTACAAGAAATAACCAATTTCCCCAGTACATTCTCAGTCCATTCTTTCAATATCAGTCTACAATGTCACCCTCTCCATATAGTAGACTGCCATAAATCTGTGAACACTTTCTCTCCTCTTTATTCTATTATTTTGGCCTAGCTCAGCAAATCACTACTTTTATAGAACTATAATTTTAAAATATAAATTAATATGCCTTAGGGACAATTATTTCCACATTTTTATTCTACTTCAATATTGATAAATTATTCTTGACCTTTTGTGTTCTCACACGGTTTTTAGATACAGCATATCAATTTCCTACCAAAAATTAGATCCTTAAAGTCTTTGAACTTATATATTAATTTCAGGGAAAACTAAAGATTTAAAAATATTGTAGTTTTATGGCATGACCATGGACTGTCTCTCCATTTACTAAAGATGACTTTAATATCTTCAATAAAGTTTTGTCACGTTACCCATAAAATCTTTTATATCTTTAATTACCTTTCATTCTATTTGTCTTTTTTCTGCTATTGATTTTAAATTATATGTTAAAAATTCACTATTAAATTCTTCTGTTTAATTTGACAAACAGAAATGGATTCTGACTATTTTAAATATGTACAAATATTACTTCAGTAAAACTAAAAATAATTTTAAGGGTTAAAACAAGACAAATGTTAACACACCAAATTCTAAATGGTGATGGAGGTCATGGATAAGAATACAGTCTCACAGCAAGCATGACCATAAATCTTATGACTGACCTCCTACTCTGGTCAGTAGTTCTTTTTTTCTTTTTTTCTTTTGTTGTCCTGGTATCTAGTTAACTCTTGGTTTTGTTTTCTGAATTAGAATTTGTAGTCAACCTTTTCTAACAGTACAATAAATCATTTATACATTAGGTGATACATGTTTCAAATTATACTAGATATATGGCTTTAATCTAAATTATGACACTACTTTATGATTCTTCTTTAAGGTAAGATTCTTCCACAAATCTAGTTGACCTGGTGAGTAACAGAAATTCAAACACTCAGACCTCTAGAGTTCTATTAATATCCTCTTTCTGCCATTGGAATCATGTTCTGCCATTCCTTCCTAGGAAGTTTTTGCTGCTTCAAGGATGGACACATCTTCAAAATGAATAAAAAAGTGATTTTTTTTTTTTTTACTTAAGCCACAGTCCATTAAAAAAAAATGAAGTATACTATACATCAAAATAATGTTTTAAAATTAGTAATCTGTAATTAAAACATATACACATACATGTGAATACACAGATATTATATATATTTCTGTTACATATATAATGATTAATAAATAAGTCTGATGCTGATATATAGATAATCTATATATTCACATTCTGTGGCCATATATATGTATAAAATGTTCTCCTTAAAATATAAGCCTTTATGGGAAGGTGGTTGGTAGTTTTTTAATATGTACAATTGGACTATTATCGAAGATTGCTTTAATCAAAATGCATTTCAGCACCTTTTATCTTTTGTTTTCAACATCCAACCCTCTGGAGTATATTGAATCACAAAGGGGCCCGAATGGAACTGCATATCTCCCCATATTGATGTATACGTTGGGTGTGGGTGAAGGGAAAGGTGAAACCATGTGTTACAGACTAGAAGTCAGATGCCCTTGAGAGCAGGTTTCTTTGTTCCCACACGTTTGGGGACATTTACCAATCTGAAAATATGACTTTAATTAGATTAAACACACATTGGAACTAAAATTAAATATAGTACAATACTGCCTACCATTGGTATCATAGAAGCAATCATCGCTTTTAGAAAGGCAAATTTCAAAACCTCTGACCCAAAAACTATAAGTCAAACTCCACTTGAATAATATTTTCTTAATGAATTTGCATTTTAAATTCTCTGAAAACAAGGCTTAGAAACTTACTTTTTTTCAGAAGGTCAAGTGGACTCTTGTTTTATCTCAGCATGATTTCATATAATAGTAAGACAATAAAGTTGTAAATATAAAGGTATAGGATACACTATAAAATATCAGTAAGTAAAAACACATCTTACTCAGTGTGATATAACAGATTTGATATGATAATGTGTTTCTTTTCCTTTTTGCGTAACAGGAATATTTTCTACATATCCTCTTAGCTTCTTCTATACAAATTTTGGGGGAAATAAAACTTCAGTAGGTTTCTCAGTGTACTTTTATAGAACCCTAGCCTTGAAAGACAAAGAAACACACGCTATAAAGTTAGAGAATGTTTGCTTCATTTCTCCTAGAAACATGTTAACACACCATAAGGTTAGATCTGTAGTCATTTATTTAAAACTTCTCTTCTCTCTTAGTTTCATTTGGGATAGGCACCTAGGTTAGCTCTGAAGGTACCAAAAAGACTGGAGCATTATTTTCCTAGCTATTTATTTTTCAGGAAGACATCTCTATATTGTAAAAGTCAACCCCTCTAGGGCTTTCTGGCTCCCGAAGATATTTTATTTACATACGAAAGTTCTGGAATAAGGAGGAAATCCTTTCAGAAGAGGAGGGGGACAATTGGTCCTTATGTCTCTATAAGCAAAGAAAAGTTGCTTCTTCTCTCACTCCGGAGTAATCAGCTACTCACCTTGGACAATTGACCTATCTCTCACTGCGTTGCCATGAAGAATAAGGATAAGGGTAAAGAGGGACCAGAACACCATTACATACTGTGAAGTATTTAATAAGAGCTCCATCTCTAATCCAAAATACCTCCTATGTCCTTAAAAACTAAAAATAGAGTTGCCATATGATGGAGCAATCCCACTCCTGTGAATATATCTAGAGGAAACTCTAATTCAAAAAGATACATGAGCTCCAATGTTCATAGCAGCACTATTTATAATAGCCAAGACATGGAAGCAACTAAATGTCCACTGACAGATGAATGGATAAAGAAGATGTGGTATACATATATACAATGGAATATTACTCAGCCATAAAAAAGAATGAAATATTGCCATTTCATACTAAGTGAAGTAAGCGACAGAGAAAGACAAACATCGTATGATATCATTTGTATGTGGAATCTAAAAAATTATACAAATGAAGTTATTTAACAAAACAGAAACAGACTCACAGACATAGAAAACAAACTTATGGTTACCAAAGGGGAAAGGGGGCAAGAGGGATAAATTAAGAGTTTGAAATTAGCAAATACAAACTACTACATATAAAATAGATAAACAAGGTCCTACTGTATAGCACAGGAAACTATATTCAATATCTTGTAACAAACTATAATGGAAAAGTATTTGAAAAAGAATATATATTTATACATATATATGAATCATTTTGCTGTACACCAGAAATTAATACAACATTGTAAATCAACTATACTTCAATAACACAGTAAATAAACATCTCATATGAGTAAATAAGTAAACATCTCATATGAGTAAATAAATATCTCATATGCCCCATTTAGGATATGAAATAATAAAGATGAAAAAACCCAACAAAAATGTTTACAATTAATGAATAAAGAGAGCAAATAACTCCAAGAAATGGATTATAATCTTGTGAATGCCAGGCACTGAAGAAGACCTCTGATACACTTTACAAATACACTCTGTCTTTTAAAAAAAAAATCCCCCTAAAGCATGAAAAATGTGGTAAAGTTTCTTAAATAGTAAATAAATGCATTTCAAAAGATGGTCTAAAAAAGTACTAAGGGGTTGGTGAGTTTCCTTTATATTTAAAACAGACAATTATAAGAGCTCCAAACCCCAAGTCAGTCAATCAGATTCAGATAAGGTATGCATCCCAAGAGATCCTCAATACATATTTTCTGATTTTCAAATAGAATTTAAATAATGATAATAATGTACTATCCCCCAATTTTGAGTGTTTATTTTATGCCAGAAACTATGCTAAAAAATCTTTAGGGAAATTATTTTTTATCATGTGTACAACAAATCTCTATTCCACAGATAATCGTAGTTTTCATTCTTCAGGTCTGATCTAACTTTCCAACTCTCTCAACAGGCTTTACCTGAACACCCTCATAATGCACTACGTTGTTTTCTCTAGTTTTGTATTTTGTTTCTTTTTTTTTTTTTTTTTGCTAGCACTTACCAAAGTCTATTGTGTGAATTTATTAATTGATTGATTTTTAATTGGATGAGATGTACCTCCCCCCAAAGAATGTAAGTTCCAATAAGGAAAAAATATTATTTGACTTTTATTTCCAGTAGCTAGCATTGTGTTTGTCCAATATATGCTCACTATCTTTTTAAATGCATGAATACATGAATGAGACCCAGAGGTATTAAATAACTTCTCTATGGTCCTACACCTACCAAGGGACAGACCAGGGATGCAAGCCAAGCCTGTCTCACTGTAAAACCTGTATTTTCATCAGTATACAAAATGGCTTTGCCTTGGATATGTTATAATCAAGATTCTTGGGTTTCAAATATGAGAATTATCTTAAACCTTTCCTTTCAGTTTTTTCATATAGATTCTAAATGCCTGTCTCAATTTTTCTGGCAGTTTTCTGTGCTATCTTATGATGCAAAACTTTACTTATACCATAGCAGCTACTGACACATTAACATTTAAGCAATATTCTCTCCACTGAGGTTGTTGAGTTTAAAATGAGAAACATTCTTTGAGAATTGTTAGTGCAGTTGAAGTCTTCATTGGGAGTGAAGTGAGAATGCATTTATTCATAGATTCTTTGTTTCTTTCTTTTGTATATCTCCATTTTTACTGCCAAGTCATTACCCTAAGAGAGGGCAGTGGTAACATACGCTTGGCCTTGGCTGCCACCTTCCCTAGGGTGTTTTCTGTCTGATTTGAATGGTGACATGGAGGTCTGGCAATGGATGACTATGGTACTTGAAAATATGAGGAAATTATACAAATACTTTGTAACTAATTAAAAATCTGTAGTGTTGACATCTGCTTAATATACGTAGTAATTCCAGAAGTTGATAGCAGACCACCTCTAAGTGGCAAGGGTCTGATGCAGCCTCTTTAAATAAAGTAATTGTGAAGTGTACTGGCATGGATATAAACTTGGAGATTATCCAAATAAAGTCATAAAATGTGCTAATTGGTACTCAGGATTAGAATGCAGTAAGAAAACAAATTTACAACACTGACTATTTTATAGTGGAAGTAACTTTTCTACTCCAGAGTCTAAAAATGTACGTATTAAAAAAGCTACTGGGTTTCAATTCTTCTTGCAACACTGAAGCATCATGGATTGTATTTAGATTTAGACAAGTTACATAAGTGGCTTTTAATTTACGTATTTAGTTAACAGATAGAAAAGAACAGTATCATTTTACAACCAATTAATAATTTAAGGTTTCTACCAAAATGCAGAATAAAGACTATTAAAACAAAGAATGCATCAAAACCCTGTTATTTAAATCAAAATATTGTCATAATAAACCTTTATGTGTACACGTATATATTTTTATTTGTCCTTGACTAAATATGGCAATAAGGTTTTGTAAGGACTTCTGTTTTCATTTTACTTGATATATACCTAGGAGTGGAACTGCTGGGTCATACAGTAATTCTGCATTTAACTTTTTGAGGAAGTGCCAAATTGTTTCCCAAAGTAGCTGCACCAATTAACAGTCTTACCAGAAGTTTATGAGAGTTCCAAATTACCTTAATTCTCACTGATTATCACCTGTCTTGAGAACATAGCTACTCTATTGGATATAAAATGGTAACATGTGATTTTGATTTGTATTTCCTTAATGATTAATGATTTTGAGCATATTTCACATGCTTGTTGGCTACTTGTATATCATCTTTGTAGAAATGACTATTCAAATCCTTTATCCATTATCAAATTGAGTTATTTGGCTTTGTATTATGCAGTTGTTATTTATTTCTATTTATTATTCAGTTGCAGAGTCCTTTATATATACTGGATAGCAGTCCCTAATTAGATACATGATTTGCAAATATTTTTTTTTTTCCATTCTATGGGTTGTCTTTTCCCTTTCTTCAAGGTATCATTTACTGCAAAAGGAAAAAAAAAGATTTCAATTTTGATTTAGTCTTTGCATTTTGGAGGCAACATATTCATCATATGGGTGTGTTGCTCCAGCCTATTTACTGAGTGGCCTGAAGAGCTGCGTCTTTTGTGTGGAGCCCAGAACAAGAGAAGGTTCTACAACAGGTCCAGGCTGCTATGCAAGTTGCTTTGCTACTTGGGCAATTTGGTCCAGCAGATACAATGGTGCTTAAAGTGTCAGTGGCAGAGAGGGAAGCTGTGGAAGCTTCTGACAGGCCTTTAATGTGAATCTCAGTGCAGGCCTTTAGGACTGTGAGCCAAAGTCCTGCCATCCTCTACAGATAACTACTCCTTTTGAGAAACAGCTCTTGGCCTGCTAGTGGCCTTAGCAGAGACTGAACACTTAACCATGGGTCAGCACATGCAACCTGAGCTGCCCATCTGACCAACAACCCATAATGTTGGAAGCACATAGCAACACTTCATCATCAAATATTAATATGAGTAGTATATATGTGAGCAGTCCTTAGCAGGCTCTGAAGACACATATATGTTATAGGAAGAAGTGGCCCAGATACCCATGGTTGCCACTCCCACTACACTGCCTTCTCTCTCTCAACCTGCACCTATGGCCCTACAATCAGTTGGAAGAGGAAGAGAAGACTCAGGTCTGGTCTATACATGGTTCTGTATGACATGCATGCACCTGAAAGTGGGCAACTGTAGCACTACGGCCCCTCTCTGGGCCATCCCCGAAGGACAGTGGTGAAGGGAAACTCTCCCAGGGAGCAGAATTTAGAGAAGTGTGCCTGGTTGTTCACTCTTCTTGGAAGCTGAAATGACCAGACATGCAATTATACGGTGATTCATGAGCTGTGGCCAAAGAGAAACTGTGAGATAGTAAGTGTATGCTGTTTTAAGTCTCTAAGCTTAAGTTAATTTATTAGACCATATAGATAACTAACACTTTAGGGACGGTAGGTAAGGAGTTCCTGTTAAATGTATGTTGAATCATCTTTGCCTGTCTTCAGTAACTTTGTATTTTCTTTTTAATTAAAAACGTTTTAAAAACATATTATATTTCTCTTAAATCAACATCCATGGTATTTATTTGCTATTAAATATATTCTAACTTGGTGTTTATTTCTGAAATAATTTTGTTATTTTAACCTTAATATTTTCTACCTTCTAACAGTTCTCTCAAAAATCTTTTATATTCTCCAAATAACCTCACTGAATTTTTCTAAATCTGATTTATACTTTTTGATTTTTCACAGCTTCTATAATTTGATACATCATTTTTATCATGCTTGAAAATATTAGGGTAAAGTTCTCATTTGTTTTTGAGCATCTCATTTTGGCATGTATTTATTGTCTGAATGGATATTAATCTGTATTTCATTTTTTAATAATAGCTTTATAGCATTTAATATTAGTTATGTTCTGTTGCTAAGGTTTCTAAGAGGGGTTTCTCTGTAGTTCTAAAATAGGTGGGCCAAAACAGCTTTTTCTAATTTCAAAAACCTAGATCTCTCTCTTCTCCTGTTTCTCAAAGTGTCCCTGAGTCCACTGTCTCCCCATCTTCACCTGGATTTTCTCTTTCCAATGCTCCTATTACCTCAATCTGGGTTCTACTTCTAGACATTTCTTTTCAGTGTTGGCCTTTGTCCTGGAAAGGATCTTTGGTTGGTTAGTTTGGAGAGTTTGTAGGGCCCAGACAACTCCAATCTTTCTGTGGTTCTCTGCTCATCTGCATCTTCTCTCACCTGTAGATCACTGCCCAAATTTGCTGCCATGCCCAGATTAGCCTGCCAAGACTTACTGTGGGTATCTGTTGGGGATAGTACAGTTTTGTGACTTTTAAGACTATGGGAACTTCCTTTGCCTTCCTTTTCCTTGGCTTCTTCCTGCATAGTTGCTGATTACAAGCTACACATGTGGTTGTCATTTTGTCCACCAAGTCCTAATTTTGGGTTTATGATCTTATGTTGCTGATAAATACTTTCTGTGTGTGTGAGGATTTATGTCTGAGTGTGTTTCATTTTGCTCTCTTAGTTTTCCTATCTGTAACACATTTTCTATAACAAATTTTCATAAACTTGGTGACTTAACACAACAGAATTTTATTCTATTACTGTTCTGGAGGTCAGAAATCTGAAACTGATGTGTCATCAGGGCTGGGCTCCCTTCAGACTTTGGAGGAGATTCTATTCCTTGCTTTCTCCAGCTTCTTCTGGTGTCTGCATTCCTTGGCTTGTGACCACTCACTAGTGCCATTTTATAGGATCTTCTAAATTATCAATTATTTGAGAATATAGATCATGTGTTATCATATTTACTATTTGTTTCAGGCATAATACTTGAACACAGTAATCACTCAGGAAATACTGTTTAATAGATAACGTAAAACTGTATGAGTATAATAATAGCCAAGTCTTTATAGCAGGGGTTCCCAGTCGGTGGGCACGCACAGCAGGAGGTGAGCAGCAGGCGGGCGAGAGAGCAAAGCTTCATCTGCCACTCCCCATCGCTCCCCATCGCTCCCAGTAACGCCTGAACCATACCCCCTGCCCCACCCCATCCGTGGAAAAATTGTCTTCCACAAAACTGGTCCCTGGTGCCAAAAAGGTTGGGTACCGCTGCTTTATAGTATATCAAATACATACTAGAACCCAAGGAATTTCTAAATGTAGACAGGATTCCTTATGTTTATGGCACGTTGTTTCTTTAAGGATTCCTTATGTCTACAGCACGTTGTTTCTTTCACTAACATAATTTCCCAAGTTCCTGACCCAAGTCTTAATAGGAATATCAATCAATATAGTCCATATATCCCAACTATTGTGGGTGGAAGGAATCAGAGTACCTGTCATGCATAAGAGCAGACCTATGGCAAGATCCTAGGAACTTCCTTATCTACTTCTCTAGGGAGATAGAGTGATCTTAAATGTGTCATGAAAAGAGAGCTGCTCACACTCTTCCCCCAATTACTACACCCTATCACAATAATCCTGATTCCTCCATGCTCACATCTGAGCCATATCCCAAGCTTTTCACCCAGATTATGATGGTGCTTTTAAAACTTAAAAAAAAAATTATATTGTATATTGCTAGTACAGCCTCAATAAATTTGATATATTAGTCTCAGATCTTCAGGTTGCAGTTAAAAGATCTATTGTTATATATACTTAACTTTTCCTTTGTCCGCCTGTCTTACAAATAAATGGGAAGGAGACCCACAGGAGGTTCTTCTTATGTGAATGTGTCACAAAACTCACTTGGGTTAGAGGCTATGCTTCTTAAATTTATGTTGCACAGATATTTTCCATGATATACTTCTTTATTTGAAAATCCCCTGCCAAGATGGCTAGGAAAATATCCTGCAAAGAAGAGCACTGTATGTTAAGTACCTAGTAATTATGGCAAAAATAATCATGCATTGCTTATACTGAGTCTTCGTAATCTTTTCTTTATTTCCTTTTTTTTTCTCTCTGTGTTTCATCTGTGATCCAGGTTACAGGTCAGGGCAATATTAACAGAATAAAAGTAACTAACTGTTATATTGAATACATACACTCCCCTTTGTCTCAATAAATGTTTTACACTATATTATCAAATTCAATTCAATTAATTCAATATTTATGAAAGTCCATTGTGCTTGTACTGTACGAGACACTAGATATACAGAGAATCAGAAGACATGACACCCACTCTCCTGGAACTTAAAGTATTTGACTCATTACCTCAATTGCTTGTACATATGTCAATTTACTAGGGGAGGGAATGAAAATAAATGAAAAACATAATATGACCCCTTCCTAAGAACTATATTTTGTTAACATGAAGTTGTTAAATGCAGCAAATTAGAAACTATTTCAGAAACTATACAATAGTTTCCCATTCCTATTCGCTAAATATTTCTAAATGAATGGAGAATTAAGAAGGTAGAAAATTGTTAGAAAATTCGAACTGTGTGACTGCAATGACATTTTCAAATGCACTAGTTATGGCTAAGTTTTTTCAAAAGGACATAAAATTTAATATCAATGATCATTTCTCAATAAGCAAAATAAGAATTTTTTGGAGGCTAATGATGACGATATATAACTCTGATTACTGATAACACATTTTATTCTTTATTTGAGTTTAGGAAGAAAACACATCTTATTTTTTAGCTGAAAGTTTGCCAGTTAGAAGTAATAATCATTATTACAAGAGTAATGGCAGTAAACCAATCACTTGAAAAATAAGGAAAGTTAGAAGAGTTAAGTGAAGATGAAGTGTTAGTAACTCAGACAGAAAAGATTTTTAATGTCCCTGTAGAGATCAAACAGTTTCAGTATATCATATGCCTCTGAATCATCCAGATTTTGAAACTAGATTTTGACAATAATGGTTTTATATAAAATATAAATGTAGGAAATCAAGTTTGGCAAAAAAAAATCCCATAATGTCTCCCTGTATAATAGGTTTATTCCAATTTTGGGAAATACAAAATACTTTTCAATATTATCTCAGACACTGGTGGGGAAATAATTTCATTTATTCTCTGTATAAGAAGTAATGTCATCTGAAGCTAAATGTCCTTTAGGATTTACATGAAACAGAGTTGTAAAAGGTATATTTTAAAAATTATTACAATTACTAGTTGAACATTTAAAGAATGGTTTATTTGCTGAAAAAAAAATCATTAGTTTTTATCATTCCATAAGTAGGTTATCAATATTTAAATAGTGAAATGAAATTAAGAAGCTCTGTTCATTTCTATTAGGTGACTATAAGGTTTTCTTGAAATACCTTATTCATATTTTATCTCATTTATTTAAATCTACCCTAAAGTTACAATTCTAATACTGGTGACAAACCCCATAATTTAATCAATTGTAAAGAGCTTTTATTAATTATCCATTGTCAATAAAAGCACAGACCTTGGAGTCAGACCCATTCTGAAACCAGTTCTGATTTTAGTAGACATCTATTTTAATATTGTTTTTGGAATGCTTCCATACTCCTACTCATAGAACTTTCTTCAGGGAGAATTATTTTTTCCAGCTCCAACTACAGAGCTACTGTCGAGATTACTAATTGGTAGCTATTGCATCTCTGAACACATCAGTAGGTGTTTGATCTGACTGGGGTCAGCCAGAATTCTTCTCTAGTCCTTTCAAGTTTAAACTAAAGGAAAAAGAATTCATACTCCCTGATGGCAGAGACAGAAAAATGTGAGCCTAGAAGTTATTTGTGTTCATGATTCCTGCCTGGTTGAAAAACTCAGCACAGTAGAATAAAACCAAAACACAAAGCAAACTAGAAAGGAAGAAATAAAAAAACAGAGTCCTATTGGAATTGCACTAGCTGAGGTAATCTATATTTTTACCCTTCCCACAGTTGATTATGTGAGCTAATAATTGTTTGTTTTGTTTTGGTTTTATTCATTTATTCATTATTAACATTTTCTTTTTTGCTTTGTGCTTTTTCATTCTAAACTGGTAAAAGTTTAGTTTATTTCTCTTGCAAAAAGTGCTGCCTATTACAACTTCATATCACATGTGACTTGAGAAAAAAACTCCCTCACTTGTAAAATTATTATAATATTTCAGTCAGTAAAGTTGTTTCAGTTTGAAGTAACAAAAAATCTGAGTTAAAGTGTATTAAATAATTTTGAGTATTGGATCACTGAAAATTTCAAAGTAGGGCTGCACCAAGCGATAATCCAGCAGCTCAGTGATATCACCTAAACTACATTTCCTCCTTCTTTCTTCTGTGCTCTTTGTAGGATCAGTTTCATGTGAAAATAGCTCCCCTCATGTTTGCTGGAGTAATAATCTCTTGTGTTCACATAAGCAGAAAAAAAAAATGTGTCTTTGTCTTTGAATTTCCTGGAAAAAACCTGAAAGTCTCTGATTGAAATAGTTTAGATCAGAGTAGCTGAAAGTTCACATTCCATAACCAGTATGCAAACTCTTAGTTATCAGTCCACAATGAGATAAATACAAAAACTCGTAGCAAGTATTTAGAAAAGAATGTAGAGTAAGTCCCCTACATATGAACCAGTTCCATTCCAAGAGCGCATTCATAAGTCCAATTTGTTCGTTAAGTCCAACAAAGTTAGCCTAGGTACCCAGCTAACACAACTGGCTATATAGTACTGTACTGTAATAGGTTTGTAATACTTTTCACACAAATAATACATAAAAAACAAACAAAAAATAAAGAAAATATTTTTAATCTTACAGTACAGTACCTTGAAAAGTACAGTAGTACAGTACAATAGCTGGCATACAGGGACTGACACTGAGTGAAAAGGCAAGAAAAGTTACTGACTGCAGGAAGGAGAGGAGGTGGGAGACGGTAGAGCTGAAGGATCATCAGCAATAGGAGATGGAGGACAAGCTGCAATTTCACTCACGCCTGACACTGATGGCACAGGTTCTTTTTCCTTGCTGGATTCTATTCTATCTACCCTCTTAAAAAAACGATCCAGTGATGTCTGGATAGTAGCTCTTTTTTTTTAATCATAGATAACACCGTAGCACTGGACTGCATTCTGAACAGCTGCTGCAACCTTCGTGTACCATTCTACGTTCAGGTCCTGTGCCTCAAAAACTAACAGTGTCTCCTCAAATAAAGAAAAGTCTCTTGTCATTTCCTGAGTCATGAATCTCTTCAGTTCTTCAGTTACTTCTTCTTCCTTTTGTCTTTGTCCTTTCTCTGGGCCTCCAATTCCATCAGGTCTTCATTAGTAAGCTCCTTGTGTTGCACAGCAAGGAGTTCAATGAAGTTGTCCTCTTGCAGATCTAGCTCCAGCTTCTCACTGAGGGTCACTAAGTTGCTGAAGACCTCTCTGTACTTCTCATTCACCTTCTCAAATCCATGAAAATAGTAAACAAACTGTGGGCAAAGGTTCTTCCAAACCCCATTCATGGTGACGGCGGTAACCTCACGTCAAGCAAAGTCAATGTTTTTTATGGCCTTGTAGATGTTATAGTCCTTCCAAAATTGTCGCAAGGTTGTTCCAGATTTGCCACTTGCCTTTACTGACTGAAAAAAAGTGTGATGTAAATAATATTTCTTAAAAGTCGCTATAACTCCCTGGTCCATAGGTTGAATGAGCAATGTAGTATTTGGTGGCAGATGCACTACTTTGACATTGGAATGAAAATCATCCATGAATGGCGGGTGGCCTGGAGCATTGTCAAGCAGCAAAAGAATGCTGAATGGGATGTCCTTCTCCAAGCAATATTTCTCTACCTCCGGGATAAAGTGGTGGAAAATCCAGTCCTGGAAAATGGTCTGTGTAACCCAGGCCTTGGGGTTACTCTTCCACATAATAGGAAGAGAGACCTTGGCTATGTTTTTAAAGGCTCTTGGGTTCTCTGAATGATAAACTAAGAGAGGCTTCAGCTTCATATCACCGGAAGCATTGCCACCAAACAACAGAGTTAGCCTATCCTTTGCTGCTTTATAGCCTGGCATCAACTTTTCCTCCTTACTGATATAACTTCAGTCTGGCATCCTCTTCCAGTACAGTCCTGTCTCATCCACATTAAAAACCTGCTTGGGTAAATATGCGCCTTCATCAATAATTTCTCGAAGCATTTCAGGAAATTCCCAGGCAGCTACCATATCTGCACTCACTTACTTTTATGTTATGAAGGTTGTCTCTAGCCTTGAACTGGTGAAACCTCCATGGCTGGTATTAGAAGATACGCCCTCTGATTCTTCGCTGTGTTTCTTCTTCAAGTCTTCATAAAGGCTTTTAGCTTTCTCTTGAATCAGCATTAAGCTGAGCAGGACTCAACGCTGATGCTGATCCTACATCCACACACTGAGAAGTTTCTCCATCTTGTCCATCACTTTTCCACGCTTCTTTGATATTATTGTCGACATCATCGGCACAGCAGACTTCACATGTTCCATGATCTTGTTCTTGCTCTTTAGAATCATGCTGATGGTTGAACAATTCATGAACAGTGGTTGACAAGCGATGTCTACCATCTTTTTGCCTCACTCCACTCTCTCAATTATTTTGACTTTTGTTTACATTGTTATCGCTTGGCTCTTCTTAGCAGTACCAGCTACATCACCACTGCTTTTACACTTGCTTCCAGACATCCTGGGCTTGAAATAAAGATACTGTACTACTGTTCTCTACATGGTACTGTACAGTAAAGTACACAAAAGCACAACCTCTTGTAGAGGATGCATGCATGTGACAATGTATGCTAGATACATGAACTAACTTATGTGATTGGACATGCGAATGCACATTCGCATCTTTGAAAGTTCGCAACTTGAAGGTTCTTATGTAGGGGACTTACTATAATCATTTAATATTGTGGAAACATAAAATTTTATGTTGAATGTAAAAAGAAATGGTTTTGTGTCTTGTATATATTTAGTTTTATAATTAATGTTTCTCATACTAAGTTACTTTGTATATATAAATGCAATCCTTTTGACATAGATAGAAAAAGACAGTTAACAAAGTATCTTCTACCACAGAGTTTTTGTTAGATCACAAACCAAGTTCAGAAAACCAAGCTTTGTGGTTCAGTGGATGGAATATGCTATTGTCTTATCCTTGATCATATGTTCCACCTATGTGCCTTTTTTCTCGGAGGAAGTATTAAAATATTATAATTAGGGAAAGCACTTAGCCCTGACAAATTAAACCTGATTTTTAGGTTACATCGATTGTTATACAGCAATGAACAACATCCTCAACGAATTGCCAAATCATCTGGTCAATGCAATAAAAGTACAAGTTGACTTCTGTTTGCTTCCAAAGTAATAGAAAGCTTTCTTCAGTTATCTAAATTATCTAGATACTTTGAGATAATGTTTACTTCAATGTATGGTGAAGAATGAGATGCACCACCCAGATCACCTCTCAAGGAAGGAGTTATTGCCCAAGCTTTCAGCAGACAGACTCCTGCTCTTGGTTCTTCAGAGTCTGCCTCAGCTGCAAAGAACTATCTTGCATAAGGGTACACCTTTCCAAGGCAGTCTCCATTCATGAACATTTTGATAAGTGGAGATACAAAGGTTTTCATTTCAGTATAACATGGAGCCACTCTAATGGCCTTATATTGCTGCAAATTTCTCCATGGTATTGCCCAAGTCTGCATTGAATTTGCACTGATAAAGTGAACCAGAACAAAATAATGGATAGGGAATAATTTATTGATTTGGGAACTTTCTCCCAAGATACATGGTTTAAAATCCCTGAAGACTGTGCAAATTGACTATACGATGGCTCTTAGAAGCATGAAAAAGCAAAGTTAAGACTAGATGAAACTTCAGATTTGCTGTAGCAGACAATGGAAGAGGGAATAACAGTTTGATGAAGTCATTATGCTGGGATGGATATACAACGTGAGACTATAGGACTCACCAGATAATCATGCTCCATTTGACAGCCCAGAGGATTCACATTCACCAAAGCTATGAAGAATGCACTGGTGAGAGAGACACTAATATGACTCAACAAGATCATGTAACTCTTCTCTGTAAGGCACTCTGACGTTTGAGTGACTAATACAGAACTAGGCTTACTGGAAGCAACACAGATGGTAGAACCCTGAAACAATAGAGACAATATAGGATAGAGATCAGTGCTTTAGTGCCAAGAGCTGGGATATCACGATATCTTAATGACTTGCAGGGTCAGAGTGGCAGCCAAGGTTTTGACTCACAGATAGTTATGGAGATGGTTCTATGGTTCATAGCACATAGTGTCCCTGAGAACAAAATAAATGGTTAGTGAACAAGGGCACTCTCCAGATACTACCATCACAGGAAATAGAGAATGGCTGACAAGGTGGTTGAAGACAGCCAACCTAATAAAAATGTTATGATCCCTTGCCCAGTTTCTGGACTTCAGTTATTTTCAGATTCAGAATCTACTGACTGAAGAGGTGGCCAAGTCTTTGAGAAGAAGTATGCAGAACTACTATGGCAAACATAACAATTAATAAATATCCAGTCTTTCCATGGAGACACCTATGGTCATTTAGGGCAAAAGGAAATTGATGTTTTCAGGCCTGTTAGACACAGAGACTTCTAAACCATCATTATGGCTCCCCTTCTTATAACGGCATCCTAAGCAAGGTTCAGCTTACTGTGGATCTACTAGGACCCATGAATCCACTTAGTTGTCATTTTACAATACCTAAATGTAAAATTGTGATTGGCATACTTAACACTTGGCTTAATTCTCACAATGATTCCTTGGTCTGTTCAGTAAGGTCTCTCATGGCACAGAAGGCAAAATGAAGACACTGAAACTGCCACTCTGCCATGACACTAAATAGAAAACAGTAATGCATCCTTGTCCAAATAGTATAAATTAATAAGGACCTAAAGGATGCAGAGGCAATGGTCCCCACCATATCTCCATTTAGTTTACCAGTCTGGCCCCTGCAGAAAATACATGGATCTTGGAGGGTGACTCTAGGTTATTACCAACTCAAACAAGTAGGAGCCTCAACTGCAGTGCTAGAAATGTAGTCCTTGCTAGAATAGATTATTATGGCCTTGGACATAGGGATGCAGCATTGATTTGGTAAGTGCATTATTTTTTACTATTTATTATTATCAGAAAAGAAGATTAGAAACAGTTCATATTTACATGGAACAGGTAACAATATACACTTACAATTTTGCTCCTGAGCTATATTACCTCTTCTGTCCTCTACCATTTTATAGTACTAAAATATCTGGACCATTTGGATATCCCAATACAACATCACCTCGATCCACTACATTATGTTAATTAAGATGAACAATCAAGAAATAAATAGCACCTTAGAGACCCTAGTAAGACAAATGTACTTCATAGAGTAAGAAATAAACCAAATGCATATACAGGGCCTAAAACATATTTAGCAGAAGCAGACAGCATTTCTCTTCTCAAATTCCAAAGTCCTATAGATGATAAATAGACATTCTTAAATTTGAATGTAATAAAATCATATCTGAAAAATTAATTTTCAAGAGAGAATGTTTTAAAACAAAAGCTAAAGTAAATAATTTGAAATTACAATATTTGAATAATTTGTTGTTGTTCTAAACAGGAACATTAAGATTTGATCTCTTTGGTTTCCAAATGAGTCTGTATTAAAATACACAGTTTAATGACTTAGAAACTCAGACTCTTCTAACACCTAAACTTGATTGCTTGTGGTATTAATCAATGTATAAAATCAACTTCAAACTCCATATAATTAGAATCGCTTGAAGGAATACATTGTTAGAATTAAAGATCCTCCAACAAGAAAATAATTAAACTGTTAAAATCTCTGGCAAAGGGAATTAGCATTGTGAATTATTTTAACTTTGCTGTTGCTATATGATTTAATGACAGCCTTTGTGCATGACAGAAATCATGGACCAATATGTGTAGAATATATATTTATAAAAACCTAATTATTGTCAGTTTTGATTAGCTAGGTTAATCACAGAAAACAGTACAGTCAATAACTTAAACTGAAAACAATGCTCAAATAGTTAATATGTTGCTTCCCAGAGTACTTTTTCTCTGTAGATTTAACTTCCCAGCTATGTCCTTCTACCCTTAAGGTAAATTTAAAACTAATTTATAATTTAATTCAAATGACTTCACTATTATTCCTTCTTAAAATTCTTTATTTAGAAATATTTTCTCCATGTACTATTACCTATCTTCAAACACATAGCACATATTACTTTCTGCCATATTTATTAAAACAAATTTTTTTTTTAATATTTATGTTTAAAAATATATTCTAATAACACTGTCCTTCCATTATTCTTTTGGTAGGCAAAGACCAACAAAATCTTTCAAAATTCATACTTAAAGTAATAAGAAAGTAATTATGGTATTAAAAATTAAGAATACACTATTTTTAATTACATGTAACTATTGAGCATTTAAGTAATTCTTTTAGAAAATAAATGCTAATGGCATTCCTTATGTATTAACTTTTTTCAGAATACACTTTTAGCAATTTCTAACAGAACTGAGAGTATCAAAAGTTTTTGAAGACAATGTTAATCACGTTACATATTACAAAAAAGTAAATGTACATTCCAATAGCTATAGGAAGCATTTTAAAGTAATATGAATTGACTATGTCAAATCTGCTTGCATTATTTAATTTGAGGCATCTGTAATATGTGATATTTAAACTGTGAAACATTTGTTTGGAATGAGAACAAAGAGACATAACCACAAGAAACTGTTCTGAACACATGAAATGATCTCCTTAATAAAGTTATAATTCCCTTATTAATTTCAACAAAATATAACTTTTAACAACAATAACGCCAATTTCAGTAAAACTATGGCTCTCAGGCTTCTTTGTGGTGTTTAACTCTGGGTACATGACTTTTAAAATTTTCTCTCATGACTTCTGTTAACAAATGAATTACTTCTATACTTCAACAAAATTCTTTTAGAATATTTATGTTTGGCATGATATAAATTTTGGTTTTGTGTTCTATATTGTGTTCTATCTTTATATATGGGATACAAATAATTTATAAGCATTATTTCATTCCCATTTTTGGATAATTTACTATTCCTTAAAAGAAATGATATAAATTTATGCTGTTCTCAACTAGTCATTACCTGTAGTATTTAAGAGGGCAGAAGAAAAGATAGCCCTACAGACTTGGAAGGAGATTTTTAGCAAAAGTTAGCTTATGGCTATCTTGTAAATATTTGTTGGAAATTCAAATTTTAAACACTTGTTGAATATTATCATTAATTACAGCAAAATAATATAACATATTCATTATATACACTATAACATATATAACATTATACTATATAATATGTATATAACATGTAATTATATATACAATGAAATTAATACCAATAACAATTTCAATTACAGAATTCAGGCATTCCTAGGAAAACAAAGGAACTCAACCTTGACACTCTTTCTGTTGTTGTTATTATTTGTTATTTCCCTTTCTACAAGTCCTGATAGAACAAAACCCATTATGGAAAAAGCATCATTTGCAGAACTATTCTATAATATTACAATTTGGACCATTATGACTCATTAAAATGCTCTTAATTGACTTGAAAATTAAGCAAGGTAAAATATTTCCAAACAACAAAATGCAAACAAATGAAAAAAATCAAGACTGATATTTATTTCCTTAAAAATGAGTAAATGGAAGATTGATTGATCATCTGGAATAAAATAATTTAGTATGAAAATCTGAGGTCTTTTTTGATGGGGCAATTATCCTTTTATTATTACTTTTGAATTGTGTTGGCCTGAAATATTTACATAATTTAGGTATATTCCTAGAATTAAATACACAGATTCTCCAACATATATTGCTAAAAAGAGTAGTTTAAAATAAATAATAATGAACAGGGTTTGTGGGAAAGGATAAAATTGCGATTTATGTTTTTCATAAATATTCTGCCAGTTTGGAACAATTATAGAGTTACGATAGAAAACACAAAGTAACTGTTTTAGAAATTAAACAAGTAAATTTACTGCAATAATAAGCTAGCCTTTACTCTTATAAAACAAATTACATGAATGAGCAATATGCAGCTTCCTGTGTTTTGGTTCTACCTGGTATTTCTTCATACAATTTGAGAGTAGCCTGAAGTCAAATAAATAGGTCACTTGCTGAGTTATTTAGCTTCTGGCCCCTCAGCCACTTGGTCTTCTGACAATATCATCCTATCAAAGGTTGCCTTTTTATTGACAATTCTATTGATTTCCTAATTAATGTACAACTCTTGTATTGGCAGTTACTACAAGAGACATAATTTTAATGTTTGTATGATCAATAGTTTTATCAACACAAAAATTTCCTACTGTTAGTTTGAATGGCTCTAACTATAGGGAATTGTATATTTCTTAATAAATGCAGAAAAACATTGTAAATATTAACAAACCAAAGAAAACGGATGTTCTATGTGGTGTTCTATTATATTTCACTCCCAAAGAAAAGGAGAAAAAACAAACAAAACAAAAGAAAAAATATTTAAAGTAATTCATAGAAAAAGCAACCTAGGAGATGCTAGCTGTTTGGGGTTAAATAGAACAAATGGAAAGCAAATACTTTTACAATCCTTATCTTCTAGTTTTTTTAAATGCAGAATGTATAAATACATATTACAAAAAAATACAAGTTTCTATAATTTTACATAGATTCAATCAACTTAATTACCATGATGGAATTCAATGATGGTAACAGTACATTTTAGATTTAAAACATCAATATATTAAATGAGGTACATCAGAGTGACTGCCTAAAACATAATAAAGTTGTACTTAAAAAATTATATAGGTTTTACAATTACCAGAATTTTGCTGAATATATATTTTTATTTATTATGCTAAAAAGTAACTGAATCAAGACTAAGTGGGTTTATTCCAGGTATGCATGGTCGGTTCAACATTCAAAAATGAATCATTGTAATCCAATATATCAACAAGTTAAAGAGAAAAAAATCATGATTCTATCTATTGATGCAGAAAAAACATTTGACAAAATCCAAATCCATTTATGATAAAAACTCTCAGCAAATTAGGAATGGAAGGCGTAAAGAACATCAATAAAAAACCTTTCAGATAACATCATACTTTATGACGAAAGACAGGATGCTTTTCATCTAAGATTATGAACAATGCATGGATGTCTACGAGTATTCACCATTACGTTTAGATACACAATCAAAAGCATGATCCATGAAACGAAAAAAATAGTTGGACTTTATTAAAAGTTTTGCTTTGTAAAAGATACTACTAAGAGAGTTAAGCTATAAGCCAAAAGAAAATATTTGCAAAACATTTATCTGATTAAGGATATATATCCAAAACATATAAAGAATCCTTAAAACTCAACAATGAGAAAAAAAAAAAAAACTATGTAATGTGGAAAAAGTACGACCAGACATTTTTCCAATGAAGATATACAGATACAAATAAGCATATGAAAAGATGGTCAACATCATATGTCATTAGAGAAGTGCAAATTACAACACTGTGGGATAGCATTCATTATTTATTAAAATAGCTACATTCCAAAAACTGACAATAGCAATTGTTGGTGAGGATGTTGAGCAACAGGAACTCTCATTCATTGCTGGTGGGAATACAAAATAATAGAGCCACTTTGGAAGACAGTTCAGCAGTATCACACAAAACTGAATGCAATCTTATCTTTATGTTCCAACAATGGGGCTGTTAGATATTTACTAACTGATTTTAAAAATACCAAAATCTGCATGTGAATATTTATAGCAACTTTATTCATTATTGCCAAAACAGGAAGCAACCAAGATATCCTTCAATGGGCTACTGGAAAAATAAACTGTGGTACCTTGATTAAAATGGAATAATATTGAGCATTAGAAAAGTAATAAGCCATGCAAAGACATGAATGAATTTTAAATGAATATTGATAACTTTAAAAAGCCAGTCTGAAAAGACTACATACTTTTTAATTACAATTATACGACACTCTGGAAAAGGAAAACCTATAGAGATAACAACAAGTCAGTTGCTGGTAGGAGTTTGAAGTGGAGGGTTAATAGATAAAGCACAGGGGATTTCTGAGTGAAATTATTTTGGGTGATACTGTAATGGTGGAACCTTTTGTCAAAACACACAGAACTTTTTAGCATTAAGAGTCAGCCTTTATACACTACCAAACGTAAGGTAGATAGCTAGTGGGAAGCAGCCACATAGCACAGGGAGATCAGCTCGGTGCTTTGTGACCGCCTGGAGGGGTGGGATAGGGAGGGTGGGAGGGAGGGAGATGCAAGAGGGAAGAGATATGGGAACATATGTATATGTATAACTGATTCATTTTGTTATAAAGCAGAAAGTAACACACCATTGTAAAGCAATTATACTCCAATAAAGATGTAAAAAATAAAAATAAAAAAAAAGAGTCAGCCTTATGTCTGCAAAAAAAAAAAAATCATTTAGGAGTCAAGGAATCCCGGGATAAAATCTAGAATTTGACATAATAATCTAACGATTGAATATGTATGAAATAACTTCACTGAAAAGAGTGGTGGAAGAGTTGTTGACTTAAGTTACTGGGATGAATGGATTCTACAAGACTAAAGGCAAAAGAAACTGTACTAGCACTTTAAATAAAATTAACACTTGATTCTAGTTATCCTTAGAGAAAGGGTTAACAATTTTAAACTGCTATTTATATGTTTTTTGTTTGGTTGGTGTTCATGTGCTTCTTTGTACTTTTTTAATGTCCTTACAAGAAAATCTTAAATTATATATGTGGCTTACATTGTATAACTATTGGATAGTGCAATTCTAAGCTGTCATATGTCCAAAACAAATTCCAAATTTCTGAAGGTTCCATCAGTCAGTAAGTATAGCTATATAAGCCTTTAATATGTCCAAACTGATTTCTGAAGGTCCCACATTTTAATAATTCCTATCTAAAACTTATTGATCGGTTAAGTAAGTGGATGTCAGATGATGGGAAACAGGTTTCAATGATAGGTAACAAATAAGCAAGGTGGGGAAGGCTAGAATGATTCATGTGGTAAGGTAATAGATTAGACTGGAGATATTAGTTTGAACTAATACTTAAAAATAGATGGTTACATACAAAAATATTTATAGATATGCTTATATCCACAGGTTATCATACTCATATTTCCTTTCTGTCAGCTCACAGCCTATGTGTAAAGTCACTCAGGCAGCAACAAGCACACCTAGACCCAAATTCCAGTCTGTAATATCATTCTCCAATAAAAGGAACCAAAGCTCCTTAGAGACCTGGCTGATTCTAGAACTGAGGCAGGAAATACACATGATTAGCCTAGACTATCTCACAGTGCCAGAAAGTAGGGAAATGCTTAAACACACACACACACACACACACACACACACACACACACACACACACACACACATGCACACACACACACACACACACACACACATACCACAATGATGGGACATACCCAAGAGCCAACTGAAAGAGCTCCCAATGGCCAAAGCTGAAATAATTTGAGCACAAAAATATGAAGTAGTACTGGATTATAACACAAAGCTTTAAAAATATCCACAGGCCTATTCTGATATAAATAACTTATTGAATAAATAAACCAGTAGAGGAGAAGAGACAAATCTCTCATAGAGAAGAACTCCAATATTTATATAGATACTCCACCCTCAAGGAGGTGGAGCATAACTCCTCACTTCTTAAGTGTGAGCTATGCATTGTGATTTCTTTTCAAGGAGTACATTATGGAAAGGGGAAAAAGTATAATTTTACCAAGGGGAAAGTTGAAAAATATTACATCAGCCAGGTGGTCAACAATGATAAACCATGATAAGTCATGCTAAGTTATGTACCCTTAATATGAGACGATGGGATTTTCACTTAACTCTATGGTTTTTCTCCCCCAAAACCATAACCTCAGTTTAATCATGAGGGATAAAAAAAATCAGACAAATTCCAATAGAGAGGCATCCTACAAAATATCTTGCCAGTGATCCTCAACTCTCAGGTAATCTTTACAAAAGGAAAGTCTGAGAAACTGTCACAGCCAAGAAAAGCCTAATGAAACATGACAACAAAATGTAATGTGGAATACTGGACTGGATCCTAGCACACAAAAAAGGCTGGAAAAAAAAAGGAAATCTGAATTTAGTTGGTAATTATGTACCAATATAGGTTCTTTATTTGTGACAAAGGTACCATATTAATATAGGATGTTGATTAATATAGTATTATTGATAATATAGTAAATGATGTGAGATATATGGGAGTTCTCAAACTATATCCATACTTCTGTAAATCTAAAACTATTCTGAAAAAGCGCTTAAGAAAATAAATAAATCAGGAAAAAAGAAACCCCCACTTCTGCTTAATTAACCATACAATATAATTTCTAAACCTTATAAATGTTATATCAATTAATAAATAATAAATTAATACAATCTTATATCTTAATTAAAATTCACATGGGGAATTAGAATGAAAATACTGAAATTTAGCTATGATTTATATTTTCCATTTATAGTTAATGAAATAATTATGATCAAATTATAAAATTCTGGATTTATTCTCAATAAGTTGAAATGATTTACCCCTTATTTTTCACCTATTTGACAAGAAAATCACATAAATCTTATGAAATATGGAGAAGTCCAATCCAAATATTAGTTTACAAGAGAGGTATTTAGAACTAGTGTGCTAAATGTAAGTTCTTGCCACTCTGGGTGTCAGAATCACACTAAGAAGCATGTTAGATTTACTGTAGGTGTATGAATTGTATAAGGGTCCTTTTTGGATATTTCACAAACAAAATATTTAACCATATCAATTTTTCAATAAGTATTGACTATTATAAATATCACAATATCTACTCCTCTGTTGATGGACATTTAGGTTGCTTCCATGCCCTGGCTATTGTAAATAGTGCTGCAATGAACACTGGGGTGCATGTGTCTTTTTGAATTATGGTTTTCTCTAGGTATATGCTCAGAAGTGGAATTGCTGGGTCATATGGTAGTTCTATTTTTAGTTTTTTAAGGAACCTCCATACTGTTCTCTGTAGTGGTTGTTATCAATTTACATTCCCACCAACATTGCAAGAAGGTTCCCTTTTCTCTATACCCTCTCCAGCATTTACTGTTGGTAGATTTTTTGATGATGGCCACTCTGACTGGTGTGAGGTGATACCTCACTGTAGTTTTGATTTGCATTTCTCTAATTATTAGTGATGTTGAGCATCTTTTCATGTGCCTCCTGGCCATCCATATGTCTTCTTTGGAGAAATGTCTATTTAGGTCTTCCACCCTTTTTTTTTTTTTTTTTTTTTTTGCGGTATGTGGGCCTCTCACTGTTGTGGCCTCTCCCGTTGCGGCGCACAGGCTCCAGACGCGCAGGCTCAGTGGCCATGGCTCACAGGCCCAGCCGCTCCACGGCACGTGGGACCTTCCCGGACTGGGGCACGAACCCGTGTCCCCTGCATCGGCAGGCGGACTCTTAACCACTGCGCCACCAGGGAAGCCCTTCCACCCATTTTTTGATTGGGTTGTTTTTTTGATATTGAACTGCATGAGTTGTTTGTATATTTCAGAGATTAATCCTTTGTCCGTTGCTTCATTTGCAACTATTTTCTCCCATTCTGAGGTTTGTCTTTTTGTCTTGTTTAAGGTTTCCTTTGCTGTGCAAAAGCTTTTATGTTTAATTATGTTCCATTTGTTTATTTTTGTTTTTATTCTCATTACTCTAGAAGGTGGGTCAAAAAAGATCTTGCTGTGATTTATGTCAAAGAGTGTTCTGCCTTTGTTTTCCTCTAAGAGTTTTATAGTGTCTGGCCTTACATTTAGGTCTTTAATCCATTTGGAGTTTATTTTTATGAATGGTGTTAGGGAGTATTCTAATTTCATTGTTTTACATGTAGATGTGGTACATATATACAATGGAATGTTAGCCATAAAAAGGAACGAAATTGGGTCATTTGTAGAGATGTAGATGGACCTAGAGTCTGTCATACAGAGTGAAGTAAGTCAGAAAGAGAAAAAGAAACATCATATATTAACGCATATATGTGGAATCTAGAAAAATGGTATAGGTGTTCTTATTGGCAAAGCAGAAATAGAGACACAGATGTAGAGAACAAACGTACGGACACCAAGGGGGGAAGTGAGGGTGGAATGAATTGGGAGATGGGGATGGACATATATACACTATTGATACTATGTATAAAATAGGTAACTAATGAGAACCTACTGTATAGCACAGGGAACTCAACTCAATGCTCTGTGGTGACCTAAACGAGAAGGAAATCCAAAAAAGAGGGATATATGTATACGTATAGCTGATTCACTTTGCTGTACAGTAGAAACTAACACACTGTAAAGCAATTATACTCCAATAAAAATTTTAAGAAAACAAAATAAAATCACAATGACATCTTAAAGCTCCTTAAAGTTTCCGAATAACTGGGATTCGCATGATCTCACGTTAACACTCTGGGGTTCACAGGGTAATTTCTGTAATATCCATTTTGCAAATGAGAAAACTACCTCCTAGAAATTGTGATTGGATTGAGATAATATTTAATAACTGATGGTGTTTTGACTAAACCCAAGTCTTCTAACTCAAAGTGTTGTGATCTTTCCTCTGTTCTACTTTATATTTTCTTTGATATCTTACAAAAACTTGGGTAATCACTGTCAACAGGGCAGTACATTGGACCCTCATACAACTCAGCAATGTGTAACTTTAAGGAAAGCAAATGAAACAGGGCAGGTTTAGCTGGGAACATCACTAGTTCTAACAGCATTTTGGAAAATTAAGTAAATTGACATTTTGATCCTTGCATGTACAATTATGATAATTCCCTGTTTATCTTCATTCTATTTTTCTCTATATGAGCAAGACTAAATTTTATTCTAGTACCATTTTAACTAGGAATTCCAATTATTCTATAAAACATTAAGTATAAGCTTCTTATAATATCTTCACATTTATAAGTGTAGAATTTGACAAAATGGTGCCAATATTCAACCTTAATTTTCCCACTCATCTTCCTCACGGCTTCACTGACAACATCTTTTTTTTTTTCTAGACTTCTTATTCACTCTCTTATAATCAATAATCACCCAGATATGGCAAGTTCCTTTATTTTCTGTTCCAAATTGTATGTTTTGCTAATTCTGACAGATAATCGTGGTGTTCCCTTAGTGGAAGTTAGAGGATGGTGGGGGTGGAAGAAAAATCTTTCTCTGCCACTGCTGAAAAGAAATGTTGATGCCTGCAATTAATCTAACTGAGGATCTAGGGAATCACATGTTCCTATATTCCTAAGCCCCTTCAAGATGATTGCGGATGGTCTCTGTGTCTTCATGAAAGAACACAACACAGTAGTTTTTATTTGAAAGACAATTATTTCACTTGTTAAGGTAACTTTGATCTTCAGGAAAATCTCAGCATTACTGTGTTAAATGATTATTTTCAGGGGCTGGCTTAGATTATAAGAGACAACTTAGGGGTAGAATTTGGCTTTGAGACAGAAGTGATAGCTAGTATATTCCATCAAACAAATGCTGTTCTTCTATTAAACTTAGCCTGAATGTCAAATCCTCAATAAGTAGGATCACCTCTCAGTCTAAGCCACTCTCATCAATTGTTAGTTCCATAACTTCCACAGAATCACATTACCATATATTCCTACCTGGCAACATTTGCATGTTGCCATATATAATCTGTCTTCTCACTTACTGCCAGAAAATTGAGAATATCCTCAATTTATCACAAATTTCTCTGATCTAACCAGGCACATCAACAACAATTTACCTACTATTAAATGCAATATTGAATACAATTGCAAGATTTGGGGAGTAAAATTAAAATAACAAAGCTATACTGAAAGAGGAATTGTGGCAGGAATTTAGGTCAGGGATCCTGAGCAAAGGACCAAGCGTTTTAGAGCTAAAAATCACTACCCTCATCCCTAGTATACCTTATTGTACTCTCTCATGCTTTACTTTTAAAAAAATACCATTTGTTGTTTTCTAGCATAATATATTATTTAATTATTCATTGTACTAGTCTTTCTATCACTGCTAGAATATAGTTTCCATGACTACAATACATATTAATTATTTTGTATCATTGCTGTTTACCAAGTACCTAGAATTTTGTTTGGTACCCAGTAGATTCTCAATAAACATAGATTGAATAAATAAATTAATGAAGGAAAAGTGTCCTTTCTGATCTTTCCTTGTCTATAGAGGCCTCTTGACAACCTGTCCCAAATTGAACCAATTCCTTTTATCCTTTCTCAATGCTTCCATGGATTATATCACAAATTCTTTATAATTTTTAGGTTGAATTTAAACACACATACATAAAAGTCATTCTTTCCTTCTTTTAGACTTATATTTCCTTGATTATTTATTAAACTTATCTATAAGAGGTGTGGTCTTTCTCAACATTTGGAATGTATCCTTGCACATGTAGATGCTTCATTTTTTAAACTGTTTTTAAGACTTGCATAAAGGACATAGGTAAAACTAGCAGTCATTCTCAGGCAATTTTTTTAGAATTTGTCTAAAATGTTCATTTAGAAAACATTGATGAGGTAGAAGAATCTATGAGGATATTAAATACAAGCTGATTTTAATTTTTAAAACATTGTATTATTTTGATAATTAATCAGATAATTCTCATATGCATAATTAGAAACTGATTGTATTGATATCCTTTCTAATTAGTTTTGGAAAAATGATCTTTAAATGAGTTCTCATTATCCAAAAACACAAGAAATGCTTTCTAGTTAGACATGCTTTTTATTTAGAGGATATTTATATTTAGAAATGCTTTATATTTAGAGAAGTATAGACAGGCTTCTTAGACAGGCTCCTCTAATTCTGCACACTAAAATATAGTAATGTGTTTCTTACTAGTCTATGAGGACTTCTGGGGTCTTGAAGAAAGGTAGTTTGAGCTTCCACAAAAGTAAATGAGAAGACCTAGTATGTACCGATCTACTGTTTATTTTACTCATTTTGACATTAGGCTTTCACTTTTTTGAATTTTATTATTTTTTTTAATATAGCAGGTTCTTATTAGTTACCTATTTTGTACATATTACTGTATATATGTCAATCCCAATCTCCCAATTCATCCCACCACCACCACCCAACCCCCGACATTAGCCTTTTTTTATACAGAAAAATAAATTCAACAATTTCATTGTTTTGCAATTAGCCCCCCTGTACATTAGAATTGTGTTATGTAAATGACACAATGTAACTCCTATAACGCCCCTAATAATGAGAGGCCTTTCTAGATAAATAAATTGAGACTGTCAGTTTTATTATTCAAAAATAGTAATGTGAGGGAATTCCCTCGTGGTCAAGTGGTTAGAACTCCTTGCTTCCACTGCAGGAGGCACGGGTTCGATCCTTGGCTGGGAAACTAACATCATGCATACTGCATGGCATGGCCAAAAAAAAAAAAAAAAAAAAGGAAAATAAATAAATTTTAAAAATAGTAATGTGATGTTTTCATTACATGTTAGATTTATTTTACTAAGTTATTTTAACGTAGGTGATACTTTATAAATCACCTATAAGATATAAAACTTAATAACTAAGTTAGATGACAAAATAAAAGTGTTAAGATGGCCTATGTGTCATGGATGCATTATTGACTTTATTTCAGTGGGACTGTAAAATTAAAGGTAACTGAGCTATGTGGGGTTTATGGTCCTGTAGGGAATAATGGACAAACCACAACATGTCAGTCTTAGAAGTCATTAAATAATTTGTCATTAAAGGGAATAGTGATGAGAAGATAGAGAAGAAAAAAATCACTGCAAAATGAAATATTAGCTTCTGTATATTAAAAAGGAGAAAGGCAAAGGAAATACAAATCAAAAAATGTGAGGAATGACCTTAACCTGGAGTTTAAATTCAACCTAAAGAATCAAATACAATATGATATAATCAATGTAAGAGTTGGGAGATGGAGAAAGTGAGGGTGGTTCAAGTTGGGGCAGGTGGTATGGGGTTGCTACAGGCAATAAATATTATTTCAGCCTGAGGCATTTTGAACTGATAGCTGAGTAAGGAAAGAAAATCTAAGGGCATTTAGGTATATTATTAAAGTTTTGAGAAGGAACTGGCAAAAGTTTCTGATGACCTGGGTAATAAGAAACATTGACTGGCTAATACTTGTCATAAAATGGTGATCAGTATTGTAAAATGCAGGTTGCATTCCAATCTATAATCACATGAAGAATTTGAGTGATGAGAGTAAACAGTAAATATATTGAATAAGCACGTTTTAACTATATAAGTGAATTAAATAGCTATAGACCTAGCAAGAACATGTTATATAATTATCACTATTATATCTAGTTTCAAGTTTACCTGGTAAACTTCTTAAAAGGAACTTGTGGATAAACTATTATGTGATCATTTCTTTAGTCTATTTATTTAACTGTGTGGCATAAATATTATTTAACACTCCCTCCCAAACTTCTGTAGAATTTCACAGAAATTTCTACATAGGCAATACTAAAAAAAACCTTAGTAACAAGTTTTTAAAAATTAACATGTGAGATCTAAAGTGCAATCTTTGTTAAAACAGTCTTTTTTCAAAAGCCATGGCTGTCTGTAAAATGCTAAATTTTCTATTCATAACATCAATGTAAGAAACTGAACAAAACCCCAACACCTCCCCTCGTTGTACATAGCATGTTACAAAGCACATGTCTTACAATTTAAAACTTATCACCACATAACTTATTATTTAGGTATTGGTTCATTTGTTTAGCACCCCCCCCAACCCACTAGATTATAACCTGTATTTCTTATACAGGATCCCAAGGGTTTAGAACAGTGCCACGTACATAGTAAGCACTTAAAAAATAAATACATCTAACGTGTTGCCATGACTTTTCCTGATTCATGTAAAAGATACTTGAAAGGAATTATGATGTATAGTACTCTTCCGGTCTATACTTAGCCATATGAATAGGAAGGGAGAAAATAGCAAGGTCTGAATACAGTTAAATCATAAAGACCTAGACTATGCCTGATTTTGGAAAGATAAATCATCGAATTAGACAAGATCAGAATCTTAGGTAGATAGGAAGTTGCTCCTTAGAGATTTAGAAGATGGAATGCCTAAAGGATAGTTTAAAATGCATAGTCCCAAAGATCCACTGGCTTTATACAGGGTAGCAAAAACAGTCATTTACAAATAAAAGAAATGTAAGAACAGGAAGTTTTTAGTCTTGGTGTAAATCAGGATTTTAACATGTATGCAAAATTAATTGGACTTAGAGAACAATCTTGCTTGACATATTATGTATTGGTAGAATGTACTTGCTATATTATATATAATTTTTCTATATATGATTTATAGTCATTGGTTGAATGGATTAAATGGTTTGGGCATTACAGTGAAAGTTTTTTATTTTATCTTTTTAAAGGGAAATGTGAAAAAATATAACTTGTCTTAATGCATTTTTAAAATTCAGACCAACAAAATTACTAGTTCTTAAAAATACTCCTATCAACTATCCAAACTGTGGTAATAGCGTTTAAACCACTATAAGCCTAGAACTACAAATATTAACCCTATGCTAACAAGAATTGGTCCTTACTTGAGGCTTACTATCTACTATGTGTTAGTCACTCTTCTAAGTGCCCTACATATGTATAGGCTCATTAGTCCTTGGAAGACTCCTGTGAGGAAATATTAATATCCTTATTTTTCAGATAAGGAATTTGAGGCAGAAAAATACGTAGTGAATTGTCCAAAGGCACACAGTTAGAATCAAATGGGAATCCAGGAAGCTTTGACTTGGAACTGTGGTCTTACCCATCATGTTTTATTGCCTCCCATTAAGTTACCATGAGCGCAAAGCACAACATTTGTTCCAATTTTTCTACTGGATTTTAGAATATACCAAAGATATAATGGGAAATGGAATTATCAAGATTTAAATTAAACTATCTCATGTATTATCAAAACATTTCCAAATTTCCACTTGAGGAAAACATCCCTACATTTAAACAGCAAATTTCTAATCAAGATGATGCTATGAGTTTATATGTGAAATACCCAACTCTACATCAAAATGACAACAGAATATGTGTACACACACACGCATGTGTATGAACACACACATAAAAATAATGCTTCTAAATAATGGGAAACAAATATAGCCAGATCTTAATAAAACCTACTATATATAAAGAATAATGAACCTGGATTTTGAGTGTGTGTGCATGTGTTTGCAGAGATAGAAATATATGGATGCCTCTATGTATATATACACACAAGATAATTACTTTAAAAAATACTTTAGGCAAGCCACAAACATATAAAGTTACAACACAGATATTCACAAATATAGAAGTTCAGCTCAGGAGGTCCAGCACCACCCATTGGGAACCTAGCAGGAGTGACGAGCAAGAATTATAGGAAAGTAATATCCTGGACAATCTGAGCAGAACTTTTTTTTCAAAATTGATGAAAAAACAAATGGTTTCTTTATTTGTCTTCTTTATATTCAACCATCTTGGCCACTCCTCTCATTAGTCTTCTTCAGATGGAGAGCATACCAAGTACCAAGCAAGAGGAACACAAATTTTTTTACACACAGGTATAACATAATGAAATGAAAAAATACCCAGAATAAAGGGAAAAATATTAAAAACTGGGAGAAAAAAATTAAATAGCAACCAAATTAGAATAACAGAAGACTTTTAATCAGTAAAAAATAAGATTCAACTGATAAAAGCAAGATAAATATAGTGGTGCTTAATGTCAATAATGCATTTTTATGGATTCCTTGCCATCAATGGAAGTCATCATGTATCTCAGGGGGATGAATGATGGTGTGTTACTGGAAGCCCTAATAGTCAAAGAGCAGCCTCAGGACAAGATGGTTAAATAATCTTATTTTCCTTTGCTGACAGCATCAGGTCTTCTGGTGTCTTCTGGATATCTGCTACGGCATTACACTCACTTGCAGCAAATTTATAATGAGGATACAACTTTTATCATCCCATCTAATCTTTCTCTCTGATACTCCTCTGACTTCCTGAATAGCAAAATTACAGATTGACTACTTCCCCAGCAGCCAGTGCTGCATACATTACACCTCTACAGATAGGAACCTTTGGGTCTCCCAATTCATTTACTACTCAGGAGTATAGAGCAGACCAATTAATGAATACACCTTGTTCATGTTAGGTAACAACATAACTACCACTGCCAGAGAGTTTGGAATGATTCCCACATTCTCATTTTAACATTAACCGCCAACACCACTCTTTTAGCAAGACTGAATTGCAAGAGTATTTCTTTAAGATATCTTAGAATCTGTGATGGATTTGGAATTACCTGAAATGGTCACAGTTTTGCCCAGACATCACCAGAGAAGCTCAACAAAGTGGATTTAGTAATGCTATCAGAATGAAAAAAGATATATGCAATGATTCTGCCTCATCCCTTCATTTTAGACCCCACTGTTTCATTTTTTCACCAATATTTAAGCATGTTTAACTGTCTATTGTTTTGCTTTTTGTTTTTTAATTGATTCTGGATCAAGATTATGTTAACCAGCCTAAAGCCAAAAGTTTCTGATCTGACTTTCAGACTTAGTTAAATGAGCAATTAGGAGAGAAAAGTGTCATGCATTAACTCTGTGGACAGCTCTGTAAGCAGTCCATTTTTTTATGCTAAAAATTTTAAGGAGTTCATCCTTTTTCTTACAGTATCATCTACACAGCTCTTAGTAAAATTTTTACGTCACAGAACTGAGCATGCATTCTAGGACACCAGTCAATATTTCAACTTCTGCCACAAGATATGGTCTCATATTTTCACATCCAAGTATCCAGAGGCTTCATTATTTTCTCACCTCCAACCTAAATCCCATATCAACCCCGGGTTCTACCTGCCAATCCAGGTGATTACACAAAAGGAACTGAATCTCATCATAAGTGTTTTTCCCCATCAACAGAGGAATGGATAAAGAAGATGTGGCACATATATACAGTGGAATAAGAACAAAAAGAACAAAATAATGCCATTTGCAGCAAGATAGATGGACCTAGAGATTGTCATACTGAGTGAAGTAAGTCAGACACAGAAAGACAAATATATGATACTGCTTATATGTGGAATCTAAAAAAAAAGGGTACAAATAAACTTATTTACAAAACAGAACAGAACTATAAATTTGCTGCAAGTGAGTGTAACGCCTTAGCAGATATCCAGAAGACCCCAGAAGACCTGATGCTGTCACAGATGTCACAGATGTAGAAAACAAACTTATGGTTACCAGGGGATAAGGGGGGAGGGATAAATTGGTAGACTGGGATTGACATATACATACTACTATACATAAAATAGATAATAAGAACCTGCTGTATAGCACAGGGAACTCTACTCAATACTCTGTAATGGACTATATGGGAAAAGAATCTAAAAAAAAAGAGTGGCTATATGTATATGTATAACTGATTCACTTTGTACACCTGAAACTAATACAACATTGTAAATCAACTATTCTCCAATAAAAATTTTTTTAAAAGTTTTTCCCAGAAAAACTTTTAAAAAAAACTTTTCCCAGAAAAAGTTATCACAGGCTAGAATTCAGTCTCTGTTTACTATAACTTCTGTGAACTACCAATATACAAACAAACTTGGAAAAAGTTATACATGAGACCAAGCAATCAGGTAAATGGGTTCAACTTCCAGATGCCACCACTTGTCTTCATGGAGAAGCAAAGAAAATTGGTTAAGTTGTAATAGAGCACTGCAGTGTGCAGCCCCCTTAGCACTCTGCCATTGCTGCCAGCCGTTACCCACCCCCCCCCACACACAAGCACCCTGTTACCAGGCAACGGTTACCGGGAGACCATTAATGTGCAACAGTTAGAGCCGTGTTAGAGGTCCTGCTCAGCCACTGGTCGGTGCCGCAGTGGGCCCCTCCCCTAAGCAAGCATCTGTCAATGAGTGACAGTTAGTGGGCTATTCACCCATTGGTCGGCGCTGCAGTGGCCCCACCCCCAAGCGAGCAACTGTCAAAGAGCGACCATTAGAGGGGATTAGGCCCACTGTCAGCAGGTTGTCAGGTGGAGAGTGAGGTAAGAGGCAGATCCCGGCCTTCTCCCTGGGGCCCGCCAGCTCACCCGGCCTCGGGCTGGCGGGTGACCTTGGGGACCAGAAAACAGGCTGGGGGTGTGTCCTGCAGGGCTCCAGAGCCCTCGCCGGAACCGCCCACTGGCCAGGCCCAGGCCCTGTGGCGGCTGTGAATGTCTCCCCCCATCCCTTCCTCTGCGACCTAATGGCAGCGGAAGTCTGCATGGGACACAGTCTGGGGGACCTGGCGCCCACCTTTTGGGTGGCCTGAGGAGCCTGAGGGCCAGTTGGGTCCTGGGTGCCTGGTTCCCTCAGCAATGACAGCTGGGCAGGTTCTGGGGACCTGGCCCTGAGAGAGCCACCAACTGTGATCTGCCTCTTCAGCCAGGCCTGGGCACTGATGGGAGGACCCAGACTGAGTGCTGGACGAATGCTCTGGGGCAGAGTAACCCCCACCCTTCGCAGGGACCCCCTTCCCTTAGCCAGACCTGGACCTCGAAAGGTGAAAGTTGTACCTTGGGACCTTCCCCTTTCTTTTTTCCTTATTACTATTATAAAAGCTCCATACTCTTCACCTTAATATAAAATTCCAAGCTTATCTTTCGCTAATCACCTAGGATAAGCAAATTATAAAAAGACTGTGGTGGCCTTGAATGCCAGACAAAAGTCTTTGGAATTAATCAGTGGGCAATGAAAAAATATGGATTACTTTTTAAGAGAACTGTGATGACCTAAGCCAACCAAACTGTCTGCAATGCTGGAAATATTCATATATACAGTCAGTACGGAAGGTGCTGATCGCATATGTCTATCAAGTGTTGAAACAGTGATAGTGTGAATAAGTAAGTTTTAATTTCATCTTAATTTACATTTTAATAGTCACATGATGCTAATGATTACCATATAATGTGATGCAGATCTAAACTATAATTTAGAAAGGTTAATCTGACAGCTTTATATAAAATAGCTTAAATAATTAAAATATTTTAAAATAATTATTCACTTTTTATTATAATGTCCAGCTAGAAGTATTCAGTTTGAGTTCTGGTAGAATGATATTGGCAACAAATAGCAAGGGAGGGAATTCAGGAAGATTAAATCTTTGTATGAATGGAGATAGACAAACATTTAGTATCAGAAATATTATATTTGAGGTGCTAGAGAGAAAATCATTTGCATAGTAAAACTATATAAGTTGCCCACTTCCTGATGAGAGTTGAAGTTGTGGCTATAGAGAAGATTATCAAGTTATCCTCTAAACATACTAAGAGAAGTCTAAGGTTAAAGCTTTGTTGTAACCCCCATGTAACATAAACTCCCATATAATACAAATTATAGTTTTAAGCTAGAAACAAATGTCATATGTAAATGGGGTAATTGAGAGAGTTTAATGAAGAGACCATCTATAAAAGTATGGATAGGATCAAGGCACACCAACAAAGAATGAGGAGGTCCTAGAGGGATGCCTTTGCCAGAACATGGAGAAAGCAATAGCTAAAATTAGAGGCAAGGGCTGAAGGAAAATAATAGATGCCTTAGAACACAACCACTAACAATTCATATAATAGTAGGGAAGGATATTAGGGAATAAATGCTTTGAGTACTTCCTCACTTCAATCTTCTACTAGCACCTGTCATTGGCTAAATTCAATCAGATGATCGAGGGCAAGAGGGTCAGTTTTGTACATAGGACAGTCTCCTGGCTCAAAAACAGATACATAGAGCAGTGAATGGATCTAGGGTGGCTAATGTTGAAGATCCAGCACACTAATTTAGGTGGTAAGAGAGGGGAAATAGAGAACACAGAAGCTTTATTTTGTCAGACAAGATGTGTGAGATGTCATTGATTCATTTATTTAAAAATTTTGTATTCAGGGTCTTCTTGTGCTAAAGTCAGGTTAAAATAATAAAAATCTGTAAAAACATCATTGAAGATAATGACTTTGAAAACATCATTTAGTTTGGAAATTTGGAAGTCACTAATAACTTTTTAAATGATTTTAATACTATTTTGGACACAAGCAAGACTGTAAAAAAACTGTTTCCTTTGGAAGACAAATGAGATTACTTGTCAAGATGGCAGACTGAACAAAAGCATAGTGACCCACATTTTCTCCTAATTCAAAGAAATGCCAGATAAAAGAGATTTAACTATACATTCAGCTACAAACAGCTACACTTGAAAAAAAAGCAAACAGCTACACTTGAAAAAAAATAAGAGACAGTAACTAATATAATGGGTCTGAGAAGAAATGGACAGTCATGGATGGAAAAAGCCAGTGACACTGGAAAACAGAAAATAAGGATCAGCCTACACAGGCATACACAGACAGAGGTATTAAAGCAAGCCTCATGAGAGACAGGAAATCAGATCTGGATTTCTTAAATGGTGATAGAAACTGTGACCCAGGACTGAGCAAGTGAATGGGGTTCTAAAATAGTTCAATGAAATGATCTGCAAGTATCAAAGAACATTGATTTTTCTCCTTCTGGAAATGAGAAGAGTATAAGCCAATACTATATATGGCTAAAATGTCCAGTGGGACAGTATCACGGCTGTTATGAGTTCTAGGAATTTTGTCTGTGTGGGTCCCTTCCTCAGTAAAATATAAATATATATATATTAGAACTTATATATTATGACTGTGCTAGTATAAAAATGAATATAAGCCAGGCTAAATTCATTGCTTATATTTCTTCTTATTATATTCATTTTTCTTCTGATTTTAAAAGATATTAAAATGAAAACATTTCCCTAGGCCCCTAGAATATTGTAGGCTCTAGGTACTATGCCACCTGTGCCTCACAGATAAGTTAGTTTTGGCAGATAGACTGTTCTTCATGTAGTACAAAACTCTGAGTCTCCTAACATAAGACCCACGTCAGGAATCTGCAACATAGATGACAGCAAAGAGTCAAATGAAATATCATGTAAGAAGATGAAATACAACGAAGAAAAATAATCTCATATAACATGAACTTTCAAATAAAAATTACAGAGCTCATAAGCTTTCAAACAAGCATTACCTTTTTTAACAGAAAATGCAAAAAATTAAGGATATTAAACATCAATAGATAGAAATATTATGTGGCATTCCCCAGAGGACCATGAATATTGTTGAGGATGTCTCAAAGTATGAAGAGTAGAAAAAATGCAGTGAATAAAGAAATTTATTAAATAATGTGGTGAACACATAATAGGTGACCCTAAATGAGTCACGCTTAGTATACTTCCTGGAGTACAGGTGGAATCTGTAACTTGCTTCTAATCAATAGAACTTGACAATGATAATGGGATGTCACTCCCATGATTGTGTTTGTTATGTAAGACTCCTAGCCACTGCGGAGAGAAAGATAGTGATAGAGGTATTCTCCTGCTGGCCTTGAAGAAGTAAGCTTCCATGCTGTGAAAGGATCTCTATGAGATCCTTGTGGGCAGCTTCCAGAACCTTGTGGAGCCCACAAGTCAATGGTCAGTAAGAAGAATCCAAGGGCCTCAGTTATAGAGTCACAAGGAAATGAATCCTGACAGTAACCTAAATGAACTTGGAATCATATTCTACCCCAGTCAAGTTACCAAAAGAAAATGCAGGCTGGCCCACACCTTGACCATAGCATTTTAAGACCTGGAGCAGTGTCCAGCTAAGCCATGACAAGACTCCTGGTTCACAGAAGCTGTGACAATGAAAGTGTGTTTTTTTTCAGCCAGTAAAGTTTGGTAATTCATTAAATAGCAATAGAAAATATACAAATAAGAAATGATAAGTATGAAGAAAAGATCTGAGAAATGAAAATATTCAGATGTTCACATAAAAATTCACATACAGTTAACAGAATAAATATTAGACACAATGCAGCTGAAAAAAGATTTAGTGAATTGCAGAATAAACAGTGTGAAATGAAACATGAAGAGAAATAACTGTGGCTAGAATGAGTAGCTCCACCACATAGTTAAAATAAGTTATCGAGAGAGGGAATACTGACAATGAGGATAAAGAAATATTCGGAGACTACTTAAAAATAAAGGAATATTATGATTAAATATTTTTTAACATTAAATAATATGTAAATCCTCAGATTGAAAGCATTATCAGGTTACATTAGCAGAGCTAAGTTAATTTTAGAAAAATCATCACTTAATCATTGCATAGTGAAGTTGAACACCAAATATAAAGACAAATATGAAAATCAAAGAGAAAAGACTGATCTGAAAAAGTACAACAATCAAATTAATAGCAGATATGTTATAAGCAGGAATGAATCAGTAAACACTGGAGTCATAGCTTCAGAGTGAATGGAAAATAACGGTAAATTAGCATTCAGTTACTCTCTACTGCTGTTCAAGTGAAAGAGTACACTGTCAACATATTGGGGAAATGATGCAGAAATGTACTATCTAGAGACCCTGAGTAAATGGATTACTAAAGACTATCATTCATTAAAATGAAAAATTAATTCAGTAGAAAAATTAATCCAGAAATTAAAAAAAGGAGGGGGACGCTAGGGTGAACAAAGAAATTCATATTGCAAATCAGAAGGTACAAATAATATTTATTTTAAACATTAAATTAATTAATTAATCAATCAATAATAATGTAAATCTTCCATTCAAAACAAACTGGAAAGTATAGATATAAATAATATAGAAAAGGAAAAGAGAAGTTCAAAGAGAAATCTTTGCCCTCTGACTTTTATTCTACAAGAGGCCAAAGATTCTAATTAATTTTAATTACAAATTAACATATTCATGCTAAAATATTAAATATGCTATGGAAAAACTAATACGTGTATTTTATAAACCATTAAAGAAAAAAGTCTATATAAAAAGAACTTTATCAATCCTACAAAATTAAGAAATTGGAAAAAGTAACAAAAAGCACAGCAAATAAAAAACACAACTTAAGGTGATAATAACTGCAATATATCCCTATAGTCACTATAATCTCATCTATTAAAAATGAGAGCACTTCCCTTGTATCTATGTACTGTTTTAAGTAATAAAACTCAGCATACCTTCACAGAATAAGTAGAAATTAATGGATAGAAGAAAAACCTGAAAAAGGAATCTCCCTCCCAAGAAAATTCTTGTGCCTCAATATTTATAATAAAAAATTAACTTAAGACAAAAATATCAAGTAGAAAAATACATACTAAGAAAAGTCAGGGTATACAAGTAATATTTAAAAAGAGTCATATATATATGTAACTAAAATATAGTCAAATTATACAAAGAAAAAATACAGATAAAACCCACAAACTTATAAGAAATTCACAAATCCACAATTATAATAGAAAATTGTAACACATCCTCCTAGCCAAATTTTATTCAGCACATAAAAGACTGGTATGACATAACTTAAATGCTATCATATGCCTATGAGCTGTATCAACAGATTTAGGAATATACTGTGCAATATTATTCATACTTTTGAGTCCCAACTCTATTTGATGATGGAGGTGTACAGTCTAGAAGGCATTTTTTGCATTTTACAAGATTGAGAAGTAAATATATTTTTTACAGATATATTTATGCAACACCAATGTTTTAACACTGACCAATATCAAGTTTGCATCTACTATAACAATTTAGGAAGAATAAAATTGAATGAATTTTTAATTAAGTTTAATAATTTCCAAATTTAAATGTGAATATTTATTGGGTTGGCCAAAAAGCTCATTTGGGTTTTCCATAAGACGTTACAGAAAAACCCAAATGAACTTTTTAGCCAACCCAATATTATCCAATACTATTCTCACAATAGTCTTAACTAAAATAATCAACTGCATTATCAACTCCTTTAAAGGCAAAGGTAGTAGTAGTGTTTTAGTGTCCTGTAATCCTGCCATACATGAGATACAACTTTTCAGGGACAATTTAAGGCATTAACCAACGAAACGTCAATATGTGAATAAAGCCCATGAGATTGATTTTGAGACAAAATTTAAACATTCTAGTGGTAACACAAATGTACCGACATCTTTATGTCCCATTTGAATCATCAGTCCCAGAGATGGAAGAGATCTTTGTGGGAGATAACCTTACCAGCTAGCTGCTTATGTATTTTTTTCAGCAATATGAGATATTAACTAAAAATGACTAGTTAGGACTTTCACTACACAAAGGAAAATTTAAAAAGACCTTAAAAGGAATAACCCCGAAATTCCTACCATTTGAATGATCCAGAAGGTCTCTATTTTAACAGAGAGATCCAAGTACCTAGGAAAGAGATGACATCATATATAATCATTTGTTAATACATTTTCAATAAATAAGTCAGACAATATAGCCAATCATATTTCAGGTAAAGTGGGTATATTGGTCCTAATGTGAAAGAGGTGTTAAAATTGTCCTATTATAGGGACACCAGGTCATAAAGAGTTGGGGAAATTGTCCATGGTAAGGAGGGTTCTTAATTAAATATTTGACTAAAGCAAACAAATAACTCTATTCACGGGAGAAAAAAAGACAATGACGGAAGTGAAAATAATAGAAAGCAATAATGATATTATGAACTATTGGGACTGCTTACTTTTATCAGGTGATTAACTTATTTTATTATTAATAATTATCACATAAACTTAAAGAATGCTTTAAGATTTTTTACCCACACATATGTGGTTAATTAATTTATGACAAAGGAATCAAGAATGTACAATGGAGAAAGCACTGTATCTTTAATAAATGGTGTTGGGAAAACTAGACAGCTACATGCCAGAGAATGAAACTGGGTGACTATCTTATACCATACACAAAAATTAACTCCAAATGGATTAAAGACTTAAATGTAAGACCTGAAAACATAAAATTCCTAGAAGAAAACTTAAGCAGTAAGCTTCTTGACATAGGCCTTGGCAATGATTTTTTAATCTGACATCAAAAGCAAAAGCAACAAAAGAAAAATAGACAAGCAGTACTGCCTCATACTAAAAAGCTTCTGCACAGCAAAGAAAACTATCAATAAAAGGAAAAAGCAACCTGCTAAGTGGGAGAAAATTTTTACAAATCATAAATCTGGTAAGGGGTTAACATCCAAAATATACAAAGAACTCATACAACCTAACAGCAAAACAACAACAACAACAACAATTCGATTAAAAAATAGGCAGAAGATCTGAATAGATATTTTTCCAAAAAAGACATACAGATGGCCAACAGGTACATGAAAAGCTGCTCAACATCACTAATCCTCAGGGAAATGCAAGTCAAAACCACAGTGAGATATTACCTCACACCTTTTAGAAATGCAGTTACCAAGATGACAGGAAATAACAAGTGTTGGCAAGGACGTAGAGAAAAAGGGAACTCCTTGTGCACTGCTGGTGGGAATGTAAATTGGTGCAGCCACTATAGAAAACGGTACAAAGATTCCTCAAAAAATTAAAAATATAACTACCATAGAATGATCCAGCAATTCCACTCCTGGGTATTTATCTGAAGAAAATAAAAACACTAACTTAAAAAGATCTATGCCCCATGTTCATCGCAGCATTATTTTTTTATTATTACTATTTTTTTTTTTTTTTTTTTGCAGTACGTGGGCCTCTCACTGTTGTGGCCTCTTCCGCTGCGGAGCACAGGCTCCGGACGCGCAGGCCCAGCAGCCATGGCTCACGGGCCCAGCCGCTCCGCGGCATGTGGGATCCTCCTGGACCGGGGCATGAACCCGTGTCCCCTGCATCGGCAGGCGGACTCTCAACCACTGCGCCACCAGGGAAGCCCCGCAGCATTATTTACAATAGCCAAGACCTGGAAACAACCTAAGTGTCCATCGATGGAGGAATGGATAAAGACATTTTGGCATATACATATATAATATTATTCGGCCATAAAAAGAATGAAATCTTGCCATTTGCAACAACATGGATGGACTTTGAGGGAATTATGCTAAGTGAAATAAGTCAGAGAAAGACAAGTACTGTATGATCTCACTTATATGTGGAATCTGAAAACAAAAACACAAAAAAAAGCTCATAGATACAGAGAACAGACTGGTGATTGCCAGAGGCTGAAGGGTAAGTAATTTTTCACTTCAACTTGAATAATTGTGGGAAGACAGTGTGACAGTAACAGTTTAAATGATACATCTAAATTACTGTCCTTTAGAGAACTGCAGGAGGAATTTAAATTACAAATGGGTGAAGGGGGTCAAGATACAAACTCTCAGTTATAAAGTAAATAAGTCATGGTGAAGTAATGTACAGGATGGTGACCATAGTTAATAATACTCTATTACATATTTGAAAGTTGCCAGAGAGTAAATCTTGAAAGTTCTCATCACAGGAAAGAAAATTTGGGGGGTTAACTATATAAGGCGACAAATGTTAACTAGACATCAATATTATGCTGATCCTTCCACAATGTATACAAATATTGAACTATTATTTTGTATATCTGAAACTAATATAATGTTATGTCAATTATACCTCAATAATAAATGAAATTATAAACATAAAAAAAGATTTTCTCCTCCAAAATCTAGTTGAAGAAGTTAAAGATCAGAAATTATTGCCTATGCTCATGTGGGCAAACATTGAGAGAACTGAGACTAAATCAGGTACATTCGATTTCAAAGCCTGAATTGTTTTCAAGGATACCTGATACTTCTTCGAAGAAACGGATAATGGATACAATATAACATACAATTTAGTTGCTATATTTGAAAAAAGACCAAGTAGGATTTAATCATCAGGTCTTATGAACTGTGCTAGTCTGATGAAAAATCGCTATTATCTTTTCCAAAGCTTCTGGGAAACAAATGTTTCCTAAGTGAGGGAATAAGAGGAAAGATAATAAATTAGTTAATAACAAAGATTTTTAAAAATTGATTGATGATGCGTATTTTGGTTCTTATTATTAATTTACTAACTGTTCTATATTAAAGGAGGAGAAAGAAAAAATAAGTATAAGAGAAAACCTTATAGATATATCAGTTGAAAATCTGAGTGATGGATTGGAAGAGTGCACAGATTACTTTTATTTCAAGTTCCTATTGAGTTCCTACTACTTTTATTTCAAGTTCCAGTGAGAGCCAGACTGGTCCTTCTTAAGATTCCTAGTTTCTAAATTCTTTTTTATTCATAATTGTACTAGTATAAAATATGTTGCAGGCAAATAATATTTATTAAAGTGTTGAGTGTGGCAGTATGTGTGTGTGTTTCTATATATAGTTCTTTACATTTCAACAGAAACTAATACATCTACTGAGCATGAATAATTCACATGAAGATCATATGTCTATTTTCTTTGTTATTTGTCCAACAATTTACTTCCTTTTGGTGACACTAATAAGTCAACATGGAGACGCCTTGGCATCTTAATTGTTCCTTTGAGAAAGGAAACCTTTCTAACTTAAAAGGACAATGTATTCATCTGGAATTCTTTTCATTTATTATTTAAATGCTCCCTAGAACAATTCATATATTCCTTTATTTGATAAAATATCAGGTTAAGAATAGCTGGGGAGTAATTTTTCACTTCAACTTGAATAACTGTGGCAAGACAGTGTGACAGTAGAAGTTTAAATGATATATCTAAATTACTGTCCTTTAGAGAACTGCAGGAGGAATTTAAATTACAAAACAGACAACAACCTAAATAGTCAGCTAAGCAGAAGCCTCCCTCAGTTCATCTAAGTTCCTACTGAGAATTCTCTTATTATGTGTCTCATGCTAGTTTTCCAATGACAAACTATGATTTTAAGCTATACATTTTTCTTATGATTGCATTACTCTATATAGGACCGTCAAAATAATGAAAAGAACAAATAAAGAATGCTATATGAAGCAAAAAAGAAGGTAGTTGAGTTTTTAAAAGAAAAATTCATGGTAATGCAGGAATTAGGTATGCACACAAGCAGAAAAAACATGAAATTACCTTTGTTAAATATTGCAGATTATGAAAAATACCATTCTTACATAGTGCGTTTATAGTGGCGTAGTACAACAGTTAAGAGAAGACAGTAAACCGTGAGATTTCCTCTGGCTCTATCTCCTATCATATCCCTTCTGTGGGGTTTTTTTTCCCTGTTGCATACATCCAGATTTACCCAGATCATTGAAGTCTTGGATCACACTCTACTTGAGATTGATATATTATTAACAAACTACTAAAAGAAACCCCTTAGAACACCAAGATAACAAATCAGGTGTCCTCAACTTGTACTTTGGACTTTTTTTTAATTTATTTTTTGGCTTAAGGTAAAACAACATAACAAGTACCATATAGAGAGGAATACAAACGTGAAGCAGAGGCTGCTTCAACAGACTGATAGAAAACAGGCACTGATAAACATGCAAACAGTGCTATAATTTACCTGTAGACAAAGCTGTTAAACACACACACCAACAATAGCCATTAGCAGAAGTGGTGCCTAATTACTTTTTATAATCTTTACGATAGCTGTAATGTGAGTATCAGAGTAAGTTTATCCTAAGAACTGTCCTTTTAAGTCTCAGACTTGGCTATTTATCCCAGGTTGTCTTCCTCTGCTTAGCTTCTTGACAATACATATCCATATGTACCATCATCTGACCACAGAATGCAGATGTGAGTAAAGCAGGCCCTAGCCAAAGGGCAAGCACTGGAATCAGCAAAAGTCAGTTGCAGGATAATAAACCAGGGTAAATGCTCATTGCAGATCCCTTACTATTTGGGGAGAGACAACATCTCAGGCAGCAAGCTTAGTAAACATCAAGACCAGAAGTGTACAACTGCTGCCAAGAGCTTTAGAATTTTCCTTCTTATAAGGCTTGATGGACGTTATGGTCAATACCAGAAGTAATCATCTGAGTTACTCTCTACTTCACTCGAAGAAATCATGCTTATTCAAAATTATAAACCAAATCTTACATCATCCTAGATAATTTACATTTTTCAAAAATTTTAAGAACCTTTTTTTAGAGTAGTTTTAGGTTCACAGTAAAATTGAGAGGAAGGTACAGAGATTTGCACCTATACTGACACATCATTATCATCAGTCATAGTTTACATTAGGTTTCACTCTTGTTGTATTGATACTTTCTATAGGTTTGCATAACCATAGGGATAGCATGTATTCACCATCATAGTATCATACAGAGTATTTCCACTGCCCTAAAAATCTTCTATGGTTCAGCTATTCATCCCTCTCTCTCCCTAACCCCTGGCAACCAATGATCTTTTTACTATCTACAGTTTTGCCTTTTACAGTATGTCATATAGAAAGAATAATATGATATAGATTATTTTAATGGAAAAAATATTTTCCTACACTTTGTCTTCATAATCCTATTCCTTTGCATCCCTCCTTAAAGCCAACCACTATCATGAATTTGGATGCATAAAGCCATTTAATATCTGTGTGTGTGTGTGTGTGTACATGTATATATAGATAGATATGTATATATATATGAATAACATATACAATATTTTAATTTTTAATTAAATTTCCAAAAACTATATTTTCTTGAAACTTGTTTTTCATGGGACAATATTAGCTTTGAAAACTATCTATAATGAATAAATATCTAAAAATTTAACCAGTCCCATACTAATGGATTCTTAGATTCCTTTTAAAGGTTTACAATTACCAAAAAACTGAAATGATTATCCTTATATGTTTCCTTATTTAAATCCGCCAAATATCTCTAGCATATATGTGCAATTTGAATCAGTATATGGAGATTTGCACAATTGCTAAGCAGCACTCCAAGGTGGTAAGGTGGTTTTACAAAAAATTTACCCTCCCACAAGCACTTCAAGAGTTCCTATTTTCAAAAGGTTTTTATTCCCCATATAGATTTCCTACCTTTTTCTTTTGCTCAATTTTTGACTGAGTTGTAGTTCCTCACATATTTTATTAGATTTTTTATTGTGGATGTTAATACCTTGCCTGTTATGTGGGCATATTGCTCATAGTGTTGTTTATTTTTGTCTTCTCTTTGTTTTTGATCACTCTCATCTTGCTATATGAATGTCTATTTTATCTGTTGTTTCCTAAAATCACCTTTTGATATTTTTGAGCCTTATTTTATTCCATTTCAATATTTTATTACTACCTTTTATTTACAAAAGGTTAATACAGCTATTATTTAATAACCTATGATTTAAAAACTGAACTCATTTTAAATATTTTTAAATTAATGGATTTAAAATTATAATTATAAAATTTCTTTTAATGTTCCACTTATGTTGTAACACACAAGTTTTTATATTATATAATGTCTCCCCCATCATTCATTGCTAAGTATTTCAGCATCCAATGTAATTTTCTATTAATCCATGACGTAGACTTTGCTTAATGGTTACTTTCTTATTATACGGCATTTTTAGTCAGAGAATATGTCTTTCAGATAGTGTGTCTTATTTTATAGTTTATTTCATTGATTCTGTAGATGCTCAATTTGTAATGATTTTTGGACAAAAGCTTCTAAAATATATTTTAAATTAATTGTATTTATTATATTGTTTAAATCCTCTGAATCCTTAGAAAAACTGACAGCTTTACTTATCAGTTTCTGATTAAATCCTTTTAAAATATATCACCACCTTTTTGTGTCTCTTTTAGTTTGTGCAATTTGGCTTATATATTTCATGTCTTTTTTTTTAGGTAAATACAAATTTATAACAAATTCATAAATGATTTATAATATCTTTTTCATTGGCTGTCTTATTTTGTGGTACTCCTCTGCATCCCTATGAATTCCTTTCCACTTAAATGCTATGAGATTATGTGTATGGGATTGTTAGAGCAACTTTCATTGATCCAAGTTAATTCTTGCCAGTTAGTTCAGTAATTGTTCTATTTGTACTAATTTGAAAATGGCCCATTAGTTGAATGACCATTTCTCTAAACTTATTTTATATTAACACGTCGGTTTTGGTTAACTAGTTTTCATTTTTTCTTCGTCATGCAATGTAAAAGAATGTTCAATCTATCTAGGTTGGCTTGCTACTGCTGCTAAAGATTCAGGGGCATAAAGAGAAAAGGATTGAAAAGCATGTGGCAAATTTAGGTATGGCAATGATACTAATCAAAAATTTTTTGATTATTTTTACAACATTTTTGTTCAACATATAGTTTTTTATAAGTAGACATGATCATAAGATTGTTTAATATTAACTATATTCTGGAAGATATTTTCATAAATGTATTTATAAATTTATATCTTTATGAGAATACTGTGCCCCTCAATTCCATATCTCTCTCCTCTAGTCTTTTCCAGGTGTAGCACTAGAATTTTTATTTAGTTACCAGTGTAGGCAAATGACTTTCAGTTATAATACTCTCTATGAAGGCAAAGGGAAACTGGTCAGTGAAACATAATATCTAAATGTAAAAAGCAGAATACCTGAATCAACAATTCACTGGATTGATTATCTAAAATTATCTATTTGGTGATTTGTCTGATTCTACCTGTCTTTGATTTTTAATTTTCCATATATATTTTTCAGTTATTTATCATTTAGCCTTTCCCCTTTAAGATTACAGAAATAATTTTTAATATGTGTATAAATTTGATATTTGACAAAACTGGGCATAATTAATGAGAAAGTGATAAATTATGTTATAGATAAGCCTGGTACATTTAGGAAAATATTAATTTTGATCACTGTATTACTACATTTACAAAAGTTTTCAATTAGATTAAACAAATGTTAAACATGTTAAATAATTTTAGTAAACTCTAAGAAAGTTCACGTAGTTGTTTGAGAACGTTAAGCAAGTTAGATAAATCTAGATATTAATTTGATCTAATTGACTAAAAATATTTTGAAAAATGTTGGTTAACCAAAGATACTAAAACAAAGTCAATAAATTCATAAATAATTAATAATATATGGACAAAACTCTATGAAGCACAGATGACAGCCACTGAACTAAAACTGTAATATAGAAAGAGCTCTTAAAAGTGACCTAAAAGGCATGGAGGAAACAAATGCAAACTGCTAACTGAAAGAAGTGAATCTGAAAAGGCTACATACCATATGATTCCAGTTACAAAGCATTCTGGAAAAGGCAAAACTACAGAGATAGTAAAATGAACAGATTGCCTTGGCTTCAGAGCAGGCAGAGAAGGATGAATAGGTTAAGCAGAGGGGAATTTTAGAGTAGTGAAACTATTCTATATGATATTATAATGGTGGTAACATGTCATTATTTGTCAAGACTCATAGAGTGTAGAACACAAAGAGTAAACCCCTTAAAATGTTGGGATCAAATTTGACTCTTCCTCTTCCCTTGTCCATCTCACTAAAATGTTATCAAGTCCTTTAATGTCCAATTTTTTTTTCTTTAGTTGATCATGCTTTCATTGTCAAATCAAGAATTCATTGCCAAATCGGAGATCATAAAGATTTACTCCTATTTATTCTAATAGTATTTAAGAATTTTAGCTCTTACGTTGTTTATGCACTTTCAATTAATTACTGTATATGGAGTGATATAACTTCATTCTTTTGCATGTATATATCCAGTTGTCCCAGCATCATATGTTGACAAGACTGTTCTTTCTCCACTGAATAGGCTTGGCGACTCATCAATTAGTGATACATATTTGGGTTTAGTTCTGTACTGTCAAGTCCATTCAACTGGTCTACATGTCTATCTTTGTACCAGTATAACACTGTTCTGATTATTTTAGCTTTGTTGTGAGTTTTGAAATCCGGAAGCATAATTCCTCCAATTTTTTTTATTCTTTTTCAAAATTGTTTTAGCTATTGGAGGCCTACTGCAGCTCCATGTGAATTTGAGGATTGACTTCTCCATTTCTGCTAAAAGGCAATTGGGATGTATGTCAAGAAATGTGTCCATTTTACCTTGAATGTATAATCTGTTGGTTTATAACAGATTATAGTATTCTCTTATGATCCTTTTAGTTTCTGTAAAATGGAGAGTAATATTCCTTTTTTCATATCCTATTTTAGTTATTTGGGTGTCCCTCTCTCTCTCTCTTCATTAGTGAGTTTGGCTAAACATCTGTTCATTTTAACAATGAAAAGAAATAAATTTTGGTTTCATTGATTCTACTGTTTTCTATTCTCTATTTCATTTATCTCTACTGCAATATTTATTATTTTCTTCCTTCTGATGACTTTATGTTGGTTCGCCCTTATATTTCTACCTCTTTAGGTATAAAGGCAGGTTGCTAATTTGAGATCTTTCTTATTAATATAGATAATAAATATAAATAAGTATAAATATATATAAATAAATAATAATAAATATATAAAAGCTATAGATGTCCTTTTAGTAGTTAGCTGCATCCCATAAGTTTTGGTATGATGTGTTTTCATTTTTATTCATTTCAAAGTATATTATAGTTTCCTTAGTGATTCTTCTTTGACCTATTGGTTGGTTGAGAGTATGCTGTTTAATTTCCACATATTTGTAAATATTCCAGTTTCCTTTCTTTTATTTCTTTCTAGGTTTATTCCATTGCAGTCAAGACATGGAACTTTCTATTACTTCAATCTTTTTAAGTTTATTGAAAATTATTTGATGGCCTAAAATTTGCTTTATTCTGGAAGATGTTCCATGTGTAGTTAACAAGAATGTGTAATCGATTGTTACGTGGAGTGTTTCTGTATATTATTAGGTCTAGTTGTTTTTAGAGTATTGTCCAAGTTCTCTATTTCCTTATTGATCTTCACTCAAGATGTTTTATCCATTATTGATGGTGGGGTTTAAAGTCTCCAACTATTATTGAGAAGTGTCTATTTTTCCCTTCAATTCTGTGAATTTTTACTTCAAATATTTTGAGGCTTTACTGTTAGATGTGTGTATGTTTATGCTTGATATCCCTTCTTGATGAACTGACTCTGTCATCAATATAAAATGTACCTCTTTACCTCTTCTAAATTTTTTGTCTTAAAATTGATATTTTCTGAGAGTAGTAAAGCCATCCTGGTTCATTTTTGGTTACTATTTGTATGAAATATCTTTTTCCATTCTTTCACTTTTATCCTCTTTGTATCTTTTGGTTGAATGTTAGTCTCTTGCAAGCATCACTTGGTCGGATCATGGTTGTTGTTTTCTTCCATTCTTACAATATCTGTAAATTAATTGGTAAGTTTAATCTGTTTATATTTAAAGTAATTACTAACAATGGAGTAATTGTTTCTGCCATTTATTATTGTTACATATTTTTATTCTTCAATTTTTCCAATATTGCCTTCTTTTGAAGTTTTAAAAATTTTTTCCAGTGTACCATTTTAATCACCTCTTCATTTCCTTTACTTTATATTTTTTGAGTTATTTTCTTAGTGGTTACCATGAAGATTACAGTTCACATTTTAACTTTATAACAACTTATTTTGAATTGATACCAAAGTATCTTTAATAGAATACATTAACGCTGCTCCTATCCAACTCTGCTACCACCTTTATGTTGTTGTTATTTGTCACAAATTCTACCACTCTATTTTTTGCAGTAACATATTTATTGTTGTATGCACTTGCTTTAAAACAATACAGGAAACAAGAAAGAGGAGTTACATATCAAAAATAAAATATACTAGTGTTTATATTTACTTAGGTAGTTATCTATACCAATAATCTTTATTTTCTTTTCTTAAAAAAACCTTTATAATTTTAGAGCAGTTTTAGGTCCACAGCAAAATGAAGAGGAAGGTACAGAGATTTCCCATTACCTCCTACCCCCACACATGCAGAGACTCTGTCTTAGCAACATACTGCAACAGAGTAGTACACTGTTACAACAGATGAACCTACATTGACACATCATAAACCTAAATTCTATAGTTTACATTAGGGTTCACTCTTGTTGTAAATTCTGTGGGTTTTGACAAATGTATAATGCAATGAATCCATCATTATAGTATCATACGGTGTATCTTCACTGCCATAAAAATCTTCTGTGCTCTATTATTCGTCCCCTAATGCCCACCCCCTGATCTTTCTACTGTCTCTGTAGTTTTGCCTTTTCCATACTGTCATATACTTGGAATCATGTATTATGAAAGCCTTTACAGATTGGCTTTTTAAACACACTATTATGCATTTAAGGTTCCTTCATTCATGTCTTTTGATAGATTGCTAGCACATTTTGTTTTACTGAGAAATAATATTCCACTGTCTGGATGTGCTGCAGTTTATTTATCCATTTACCTACTGAAGGACACCTTTAGCTGCTTCCAAGTTTTGGCAACTATAAATAACGCTGCTATAAACATCCATGTGCAGGTTTCTGTGTGGACATACGTTTTCAATTCCTTTGGATAAAAATATCAAGGGGAACAAATCCTGGATTATCTGGTAAAATATGTTTAATTTTGTAAGAAACTGCCAAACTGTCTTCCAAAGTGACTATACCATTTTGCATTCTACCAGCAATGAAGAAGAGATCCTGTTGCTCCATATCCTTGCCATCATTTTGTGATATTGGTGTTCTAGATTTTGGCCATTTTGGCCATTCTACTAGGTATGTAGTGGTATCTCATTTTAATTTACGTTTCCCTGATGACATATGATGTGGAGCATCTTTTCATATGCTTACTTGCCATCTGTACATCTTTTTTGGTGAGAAGTCTGTTAAGGTCTTTGGTCCATTTCTTAACTAGGTTTTCTTACTGGTAAGTTTTAAGAGTTCTTTGTATATTTTGGATAAGTCCTTTATCAGATGAATCTTTCACAAATATTTTCTCTCAGTCTGTGGCTTGTCTTCTCATTCTCTTAATTCTTTTCAGGCAGTTCTTACCAGCTCAATAGTTGTTTTGGTGAAGGAACTGATTCCTGGAGCTTCCTATTCTGTTTTCTATCATGTTGTCTCTCCATACTATCGTTTTTTTTTCCTTTGGATAACTCATTTTCTTAATGACCTATACCATTCTCATTGTTCTAGTTGTTGTATTAATTATTTTTAATAGTATTAAGTTTGAAAGGGAAAAGAGACACTTTTCTATTTCAGTATCCAATTATCTTACAGAAGCACTTGCTATCTTAACTGTAAAATACTCTGCAGCTACTTTTACTTTCTTTTTATCACTGTTCGCATTGCCCTTTGAAACCTATGAAAAAAGTATACATTTTCATGGCCAGGTAACTCTGGGTCTTAGTTGGAAAAAAAAATATTGAAGTCAAAAGAAACAGAATATTTTTTATTTTCAGAACTACTCCTGGTCACAGATCTTAGATAATTTACACTTCTTCAAGACCTGAACAAACTCTCCAGCTACTCTTGGATTTCTGTTTCTAATTTCAAAGCCTGTTCCTAACTGAAAAGAAGAGATTTAGACTTAAAGATTCCCACTGGTGAGGACTGGCCTCTGTTTTGTTCCTTAAAACTTCTCTTCCCAATCATATGGGTTATATGTACACTGCACTTGGTTATATGTATCTATGCTCTTAATATCACAGAATGTTAGTAACAAAATATTTTAGATTTACAAAGTCAATGGTTTTTAAATTTTATTAAAGCAATAAATTTTTTTCACACAGAATTTACAAATACATGTTTATGTGTAAGTTTATGTGTGTGTGTGAAAGTGTGTGTGAATGTGTGTGTGTGTGTGTGTGTGTGTGTGTAAAAACAGGGCTTTTCAAAGGACAAAAGACCCCACCCACTCACTTTCCTTACCCACTTAGCCCCTTCAGGAAATTCTTAAAACACCTTTGTGTAAACATCTGACAAGCCTAGGCATAATTGCAACTACTTATGTAATCTTATCTACTTGGACAGTTTAAGAAACTAACATACAAAAAGTGGTGATTTATTCAAGATCCCCAATGCATTAATGAACAATGAATATATTCTAGGTATATTGACCATTTTCGTTTTGTTGTTCTTGTTGTCATAACTCTTGGTTGGGCTGATTAACTGAAATCTACATTGGGACACAAAGCTCAGTAATTTGAAATGATGGGAGAAGTGCTTTATTTATGATTTTATGTACATATGAAACAGTAGATCAAAATATTAGCTTCAGTCAAAGTTTTGTGGACTGCAGATAACAGAATTCAAGCTAATGTAAGGAAGGAAAGCATATACTGAAATATCTTGTATAATTCAAGTACAGTAGAGTCTCATAAATGGCAGGAACTAGAAAATCATCAGAAATCCAGAACTCAGGCTATTCTCTCTTAATGCATTCTATTTTTGCTTCTCTTCTATGATTGCCTAATTATTTTCCCCCAGCATCCATTATTTAATTCTCCTTGCACACAGGAAAAACATAAGGAGGCCACAGCATCTGGTGGCAGCCCCACTAGATTTTATCCTTTGCTCCTGCAATTTTTCCCACACCAATTCCAAATATCCAAATGAAAGAATCTGCTTGAACTGGTTCAGATGAAGTAAATCCTCCTGGCCCATTAACTTCAGCTAGGGAGTTTGCTATAAGGTTTAAATAAGACAGTTCATTGAAAATTCATAGTTTACAGTCTGGCAAAAAGTAAACACTGGCAAAAGGCAATAAATAGGCAGAGCATAGGCTTTTTAGTGCAGTGAAAATACTCTGTATGAAATTATATTGATGTATATATGTCATTATACATTTGTTAAAACTTACAGAATATACAACACCAAGAGTGAATTCTAAGGTAAACTATGGACTTTGAGTGATTATGATGTGTCAATGTAGATTCATCCCTCATAAAAATGTACCATCTCGTGAGTGCTTTTGATAACTGAGAGGCTATGCATGCATAGGGACAGGGGTTACAGAAGAAATCTCTGTGCCTTCCTCTCAGCTTTGTTATAAGCCTAAAACAGCTCTAAAATAATCTTTTAAATATAATTAAAAATAAAGTAAACAATAAATCTTCATCATTATCTTCACTGTCACCATAATATGCACACTGATGGTGAAGAACAATTCTTCTAACTCTAACTTATGTATGTATTCTAAGGTAATATGCAAACCAAGTATTATAAACCGTTTGAGAAACAGGAAAATCTAAAAGGTAATACTCCAATGGAATACTCCAAAAAGCGAACCTTGTAAAACATGTTCAGAAAAAAATATCAATAATGATCAAATATAAACGATCTCAGTTTATCAAATTGATGCCAGTTACCGCTAGGATAGCATATAATCAATAATGAGTTCAGTCTCAACTTTTTTTTTCTCACTGTCTGACTTTTGAATTCTGAATCATTACAGTCTTTGGAAAAGCTTTAGCAGAAGTATTTGTACTTAACACAGAGATCTGCATATCCTAAGTGTCATAGGCAATGTGCTATTTAAAAGTTGAAGGAGTGCTAATTATTGGGGATGTTCACATGGCTGATACTGAATGTGAGAGCCAGTGCTACTGCTCAACAAACCACTGAGACAGTCTGAACAGTTTTGAAGGATAAAATTGGAGGACTCAGAGCATTTGCAGCCTAAGGCTATGGCATGAAGCAGCCACAACATTACCTTGCCTAGAAACCACAAAACAATTTAAAGTATCCTTGTGGGAGTAAGGAAAAAAGTGCCTAGAAGTGTTTGATTTTTAATATTTCTGAGTACACAAAGGATAAAAAGTATTGAAATGCAGCATTACCATATCTGAATCAGTTTAGTGTCTGTATTACAAAATCCCTTTGGGTTTTTATAAGAGAAACAGTAGTGGAAACATCAAGGGAAAAGAACATCACTTTTTTCACATATATTCTGAGATTTTACAACTGAATATGTTTCTTCATTTTTAATTCAGAGACACATAGATATAGGGACAAAGACTATCTAATGCCTTGCTTTCAAATTTAATGGCATATTTAATAAAATCACATCCAGTTAAACAGGCTATGAAGCCTTGCTCCTCTGCATTACATTAATATATCTCATTAATCCTTAGGGCTCAGTTAGACTTTCTTAGTATTTGTGGCTTCAGTCTTTTCAGTGAGTTGCTGGAGCCATAGGCTCTGTCACCCAGGAAGCTTTGCTAAAATGATTGCAGCTTAATAGCCCTCACATTGGAGTTGTTTACTGCCAGTAGTTGAAATTAACTGTGGTGCCTATTAGCCCAAGAGAAACAAAATTTTTAAATTAGAGCCTCAGCACTTTTCATTTCTCATGGTACCCTTACATCAAATGTATTCACAAAGAGGTGTGTAGAGGTATTGAACAAATCAAATCACAGTCAAGTTTTAATGGGATACTACTGCTGTCTCCTTTCTGTAACTAAGACATCAAAACAGCAACAAAGAACATTAAATCCCAACCTTCCTTATGTTAATATTCAAACCTGTGTGCAATTTTGATCTTAAAGAGGCAGAAAAAAAATTTTTAACTGAGAAAATAATGCTGGCACTTGAATGAGAAATACATTATGCAAGATTTCATGGTGGGGACAGGGTAGTTCTAGTTCCCCATGTTTGCTACAGAAAAAAAAAATTTGATGTGGGTCCAAGAGGCCAATTTTATTTTCCTACAGCAAGACATGCCAAAATATCTCAAGCAGATCTTGTACCATTAACTAAATTCTTACTATTTGCTCGAAAATATGCTACATGTTTTACCTACCTTATCTCAGTTAACTGTAATTCAACACTGTGGAGTAGGTACTATTACCCCACTTCATAGAGAAAAATTAAGGCGCAGAGAAGTTAAATAAGTTGTTCAAAGTCAGATAGCCAATTAATGATGAAGCTATGACGTAAACCTAACTCTGACTTTAAAGCCACAGATCATGTTTTCTTTTTTTTTTTTTTTGGTCAAACTATTTTATATCAAATTTTTCTATCAAAATAACCATGTTTTGAAAACTCAATGAATTTAGTCTATTTAAAGAATTCTAAAACCATCACTACATTTTACCAAGATCAAATTTTAAAACATTCGCATATCCTAAAAAGAAAATTTGTGCCCACCCCTCTCCCTAGGTAACTATTACTCTATTTTTCTATCTCTGTAGATTTGTCTTTTCTGGTTAGTTCATATGAGTGAAATCATATAATATGTATTCTTTTATGTCTGACTTCTTTCACTGAGAACAGTGCCTTAAAATTTTTTAAAGGTTAATTTATTTTTATTATTATCTGTTTAAATATTCTCAAAAACTGATATTCAAGAATTTTGAGTTAAAAAACCATTAGCACCACAATCCTTTATATATGCAGTTTCATCTATCTGGGGATTTAAAATAATGTATAGCATTATAATTTAAAGATAGTGTTTACTTATTTTTTCTAATTATGTGCTTATATATACTCAAATTTAGTTGGGATGCACTTAATTGAAGTGTAGTAGAGAATAATGTACTCTAAGAATATGAGAATTAACAGAATGAGCAGAAATTAGATAAAACAATGCATAAGAAGGTCCATTGTATTCTAAAATTCCATATTTTCTCCAAAGACTCTTGTTTTGTTATCAAACTCTTAAAAGTTATAAAATCTAGAAAGATGTATTTGAATAATAACAGCTTTTATAAATATTACATTAATTTACTTGAAATGTAGGCGGGTGGGACTAGAAAAAATGTAGGTAAGTAATGCAGAAAATTGACATTTATAGTCATGTAATCAGAATAAAGATGCAACTGTTTTAGTTAAAAAGATTGGTCAATTATTCTTCATTAAAAATTATGTGTAAAATCCACTGGTTGCTTTTAATTCTCAACTCAACAAAACTTCAGTTATATAGAGGTTGTATTTCTGATAACTATAGTTAAAAAATAATCACTATTAAATATAAAAGGATAGAAAAAAATTACTGACCAATAACTATAAATACATTCCAATGGAAAACAAATACATAAAAGAAAAGTAAAAAGACATATCCAGGGGCTTCCCTGGTGGCGCAGTGGTTGAGAGTCCGCCTGCCGATGCAAGGGACACGGGTTCGTGCCCCGGTCCGGGAAGATCGCACATGCCGCGGAGAGGCTGGGCCTGTGAGCCATGGCCGCTGAGCCTGCGCGTCTGGAGCCTGTGCTCCGCAACGGGAGAGGCCACAACAGTGAGAGGCCCGCGTACCACAAAAAAAAAAAAAAAAAAAAAATTTCCATTTTCAAAATCAAGAAAAACACTTCCACCAAAACCAGAAAGGAATACAAGTAAGTTGAAATGAAACTTAAAGCTGTTGAGCTGATGGCCCAAAAGCAAACAGAGGTAGCCAAGAACTAGATGCCTTAATAAAAGGAATAAGAAATGTTTAACATGTCATGCAGGCTCACTGCAAGAAATTGGGATAGGACTTCTTACCTATGAAATGAGGCTGAACAAAGCTGTGACCACTGCCTGGGATTAAGGCTAAAACTTAGAGAGGGTACGATAACACAGACACAACCTCAAAACCAGGACCTCAAATATTATTCAGGTACCCTGAATCTTTAGGCATCCTGTGGTGTTAAGTAGATTCAACTGTAAAACAATATGGAAAGGTACATCTTATTCTGCAGGAGGGTGTGAGTATTAAATGAGATAAAATAGTTTTGACTTTGCACAAAAGAGGTTTTCGATACACCTGTGATTATTGTCAGGCACTCAGCTGAGCTGGAAGAGCCGAGCTGCTAGGTATCAGAGCGACCAATTAAAGCAACAAGCCAAAAATTAGAGTTAAGCCTTTAATCACTAACTGCAATTGGTATAAGCAAGAGTCTAAAACCAAAGGAAGTGCCGCCTCAACCTGTGCCATTTTCCCCCATGGAACTCAACACCTATAACATCAGGAGAATCAGCATAGAAGTGGAAGCAGGAAAGTTCCCATATAGTCCACACTAAGTTTCCCTTATTATTTTTTCTGGCATTATTGAGGTTAATTAACAAATAAAATTGTATACATTTAACATGTATATGTGATAATTGGATATACCATGTATGCATTGTGAAATGATTACCACAAATAAGTCAATTAATATATCCATTACCACACGTAGTTTCTTTTTTTTTTTTTTCTGGTGAATATGCTTAAGATCTACTTTCTTAAAGACAAATACCGTATGCTAACACATATATATGGAATTTAAGAAAAAAAATGTCATGAAGAACCTAGGGGTAAGACAGGAATAAAGACACAGACCTACTAGAGAACGGACTTGAGGATATGGGGAGGGGGAAGGGTGAGCTGTGACAAAGCGACAGCAAGGCATGGACATATATACACTACCAAAGGTAAGGTAGATAGCTAGTGGTAAGCAGCCGCATAGCACAGGGAGATCAGCTCCCTGCTTTGTGACCACCTGGAGGGGTGGGATAGGGAGGGTGGGAGGGAGGGAGACGCAAGAGGGAAGAGATATGGGAACACATGTATATGTATAACTGATTCACTTTGTTGTAGAGCAGAAACTGACACACGATTGTAAAGCAATTGTACCCCAATAAAGATGTTTAAAAAAAAAAGAAAAAGATTTTAGCACTATTAAAAAAAAAAGGATCTACTCTCTTAGCAAATTTCAAGTATACAATCCAGTATTATTAACTACCATCACCTTGCTGTACATACTAAGGTTTTTGACTAGAATGTGTCTGTGCCACACTTTAGTAGATATAATTCTAACTTCACCAGGAATTCTGCTACTATTTATTTAATCATCCCAAACACATTTGAGAAAAAGAATTATGTGGGTTTTTATTCTTTTTTCAGTTCCCTGTGCAGTAAAACTTAAATGATACAGCTGAAATTCAGCTCTAGAGCCATCTTCCTCTATATGTTTTAACAAATATAAGTTTCTTCCTATGTGGAAACAGTCTGTGTGCTACATACTAGCTTTTTGTATAATTGCCAAGTCTCTTTCCTCTTTTAGACAGGATATTGTATTAATACTTGCAACTACAACCAGAGCAGAGAATGAGAAGAGCATGCAGAATTATATGATAACAGCAGTGGATGCCAGTGCAAAGTCGTTCCCTGGAGAGATTCATAATGGGCACCAAAACCAGCAAAACGAAGGAGCTCATTCATTCATTTATGCATTCGTGACTATTTATTAGATGTATACTGTGCATCATCCTGAGAATTAGAAAACTGTGAAGAGTGACTAAGCCTGAGATTATTCCAGATGCTCTTCAAAATATTTAAAGCAGTACATGTCTCCCTAAATGCTCTTTTCTAGTCTTCAGGAATGTAGTACCATTTTTTCTACACAATTAACTTGTAAAGAAAAGATGTTATATTTCATTTTCAAAATTAGGGAGAAGAGAGATTATGAGAGGTGTCATGCCTAGAAAAATAAACACTGCATGTGTTTTGGCATAAATAAGGACCATTAAAAGAGAAAATGGCTTGCTACAGAATCCTCAGTGTTGCAATTCTATAAAACGAGATTTTCCTTGTTTCCTTAAAATAACGTATAAGACTGCGGATGCTATTTATGTGAGCCGTTTCAGAAAGAAACACGTACATTGTTTATTTAAAATATATGTCATCTTCCTTGTATACTGGTAGAGAAAAATGTTCATAGTCAATGAAATGTTTTATAGTTTTCTCTACAGAGAAGAAAGGTTAAAGAAAGCCCCCCCCCCAAACAACCCCTAAAGCATTTATGCAGATTTTTAATAATTCACTTTAAGTTTGAGGAACCTGAATACCGGTTAAAAATCTATGTGTGGTTTTCTAGGCCTGACCATAGACTACCACAAAGACTTTCCCTGACGGGCTTCCTGGGGAAAAGCTGCACATCCCAATGTCAGATGTGGTGCACAGCGAGTGGATTAGAGTCTCACGAGACTTGCAATCAAGGATTCAGGGCCCTCTGTGTATTTGTACATACAGTCGTCCCTTAGTTGGCCCTGCGAGCCTGCGCAGGTTCCGCCTGCACCCTGTACACATAACCTGCATTTTTAGCCTAGGCACTTTAATTCCTAGGTCTATTTATTGGGGCCTCCACAGGCACCTTTATGAGGTGGGGGAGGAGGGGGAAGTGTTGAAGATACATTTCTTCCCTTTTCTCACTTAGTACTCAGTCAGTTTTCCCCTCCTAGCCTCTAGAGTCTCCTTACCCCTGCCCCAGGGTCCATAAAACTACAGGAGTCATGGTTCAGAGTTCCCTGGACAGTGAGGTGCTAATGCACCTGCCCCTCACCTGGGGAACCTCCTGTGTTCTTGGGCAGGGAGTAATGATCAGATCTAGGAGGCACAAACTCTGGTTTTAGCATCTTGCATATACCATCTAGTAAGTTATTAAAGGTTTGATAGTTACTTTCATTTGGGGTTTGTTGCTTTGATCAGCTACTTGAATACCTGAGAATGTAGCTCTTTCCAGCTCAGCTGAGCTCCTGACAAAGTTATACACGTTTTCTTCAGAGGTTTTAAAAAGTCCTTCTAAGTAAATATGTCAGTCACTCAGCTAAATTTCTTCATTGAGCAGGTATTTATGGAGCACACCCTGAAGCCTGCACCCTGCTAAGAGCTGGATCACAAAACAGAAGAAGCCAATGTGCCTACTCTTGGGAAAGTGGAGAAGAGGCTTTGCAAAGAGAGGACTATAAGCCCTGGAGACTTTTCCAAGAACACAGAACAAAGAAAAAATCTCAGCAGTACAGTAAAGGCAACACAGTGCTATTCCAAAATTGGGATTGTCATACTTAAGCCATGGAATATTTGTCCTACATGAAACAGGTGCTGGCATACATACATGGGTAAAAAAGTGAGGCGCAGACTTCCCCCACCATCTGCACAAACGCAGATCACACTATCTCCATGGATTGCCTGCCTTGTGACCTGAAATGCTTCTATAAAGATATTAATTCCTTCCATGAATACACACCTTCCTCACTGTGATTATTTTGGTGAGGTTGGTCTTACTTAAATGAGTGTGACTGGCCTTCATTTTATTTAACATGCAGACATGTTTAATTACATGAATCTTAGTTAAGATAAGGAATTAAAATTATATTCTCGTGAGAAGATGGTATCAGGAAATAAGGCTGATTGCAGAAGGCTAGCTTGGACGGAGCCGTCTTCGAAGAAGAAGGGCAAGGGAGCTAAAACTTGGCCACTGGCATCTGGAGACTAGTCAGGAAGCAACAGGAAAAGCATGGGAGGCATACATGGGGAAGAGAGAGAAACCAAAGGGAATTCATTACCCCACAATTTTAAGAGTCCCCACATTGTTTGCAGCAAATAAAATGGAGGCAAAATGTCAGTTACCATGGGGCTGAAGTCTAAAAGAACCACAGTGTTCTCACAGGAGTTCAACTATTCAATGTCAAGCTTGCTCTAGTAATTACCTACATTTATATTTGACACATGAATATATATATATATATATATATATATATATATATATACACACACACACACACACACACACACACACACACATAAATATTTATGAGTAGCCATAAGGCTTACAGTAAGATCCACCCAAAATAGCAATATTACACTGGTGCCTTATTTTCCTTACTTATAAGGCAAACTCTCTAATTGATGAGTCATAACCTGCTAGAATTCTTAGACTATTATGATCCAAGAAAGTTTTCTGGAGTTATGTGTTTGGGTGCTTACACTGCCAACATTCACAACTCCTATTACAGCTAGTGTATCCCAGCTCTCCCAGACACCCTGTCAAAATAATGAGATGGTGAAAATGCAAAGTGTACATCTCAATGTTCAAGACCCAGATCTGACACTTGAGCTTTGCATGTGTCACAGACAGAATATGTCTATAGAATGATTTTGATTTGACAGAAATCTTCTACCTGCTTACCCATCACAACTGTAAAAGTACAAGTCCACTCTAATGATATATTTAAAACTTCTAGGTCAAATAATACAATTTGGGATTATTCTAATGTGGACTCTAAGTGAATGTCCACAGTTTACCTACTGGCCAATGTACATTTAAATAATAGTAAGGTGGAGAGGCAAATTTCCAGCCATTACTGCAAGTTTTGGGATGTATTACAAATTGTAATGGTAGAGGACAAATGAATTCTACTACCTCAAATTTCTTATTTTCAAGAAATACATTTCCATATAATCCAAAAATATTCACATTAATACAGCTAGTTATTTTTATATTAGAGTGCATACATTTCTTTTAATAAAAAGTCAAATTTTTGTTTCTTTACTCCTTTCCTAAAAAGTCTTAAAGAACTGTGTAGTCCAATGTTCATTGCAGCTATTTGCAATACCCAGGACATGGAACCAACCTAAATATCCATCAACAGATGAATGGATAAAGAAGATGTGGCACATACATACAATGGAATATTACTCCGCCATAAAAAGAAACGAAATTGAGTTATTTGTAGTGAGGTGGATAGATCTACAGTCTGTCATACAGAGTGAACTAAGTCAGAAAGAGAAAAACAAATACCGTATGCTAACGCATATATATGGAATCTAAAACAAAAAACAAAAAACTGTGTAGTCTACACTGCTTCCCTTCTTGTGTAGGAATTTAAAATGCCCTTCATGTTGGTCTTCATTCCTGAATCTGTCCTAAACCCCTTCTATTTCTTTCATAATTTTCTGCCATCAAATTATTTCACTCCCCACATCTTTATGACCTATGAAAGTACTTACCTAAAAACCCCAAATCTTTTCCAGTAGATCTTTCAAAATTGGTTTAAGTCTTCCCAAATTTCTTGAGTCAGAAATATGTCTACTGTGGGTCTACATTTGCTCATACTCTTTCAAAACTTTCCCTTTAAATTCTGGATTATATTCCTAGCACTTTGACTGCTTTCTTGGCAGTTACCTTGTAATATCCAACATTTTAAAAGACTTCTTACACTTTTTAGCTTGTCTATGATATTTAATAACATCACAGCACATCCCAGTCTTTTGACGATTATATTTATTTTACCCTTCATATTCTTCTCTACTCTCTGCTGAAATGCCAGTCTTTTAAGAAAATTCCCCTTTATTTACTAGTAGTAAAGGATTAGGTCATTGTTACCACTACAACTCTGACAACTGAAATGATCCAGCATATGTGCATTGTGTACTGTGCATTGTCCTTTAGTAAAAAAAACATATATATCTAATCATGGGGCATTTATGCTACTTCCAGGTCTTTCCAAATGATCTTCTCATTCATCTATTCTAATAACTGGAACAGGTTTCTGCCTATGTATTTCTTCCATGCCCTGCTACTCTGGCTCACCAGCTATATCTGAAACCAAATTGTTTATATTAGTTCCTTTAGGTTACCAACCTTGGTATTCTCACTTAATCTTTGGATTGTCTATTTCCTCAAGTTCTGGCTTACACTCAGATCCAGGCAAGTCAGTCTTCTTCTAAAGACTTGGTTCCAGAGACCAAGAAAGCAAGGCATTTTTTGACACTGACTGAACTCTGGAAAAATGGTATTTATCTAGTCTAAATGATGGCCACAAAATCTGTACATCTGCTTTACTATTTACTAATATGAGGCCTCAGAGGAGTTCTGCAATATGTCTGATGAGAAGTCGGCTGCTAATCTTACTGTGGTTTGCTACACATAATGAATTGTTTTGCCCTTCTTGCTTTCAAGATTTTCTCTTTGTCTTTGGCTCTCAACAGTTTGTGCTGTCTAGTTGTGAATCTCTTATGTTTATTCTCTGTGGTGTTTGTTGACCTTCTTAGATGTGTAGATTAATGTTTTCTTTGAATTTAGAAAGTTTTCAGTCATTACGTCTTGAAATATTTTTCAGTACCTCTCTTTCTGTCTTCTCTGGTCCATCCAATTATGTGTGCTTTGCCATGTGGACAACAGTTCTCTGAGAAACTATCTTACATTTTACTGTTCTTCAGATTGGATAATCTCTTTTGACCTGTTTTTAAGTTTACCAATTGTTCCTTCTGCCACCTGTAATGTGCTGGTGAGCACCTATCGTCAATTTTTTTTTTAATAAATTTATTTATTATTATTTTTGGCCGCATTGGGTCTTTGTTGCTGCGTACAGCTTTCTCTAGTTGTGGTGAGCAGGGGCTACTCTTTGTTGCAGTGCACAGGCTTCTCATTGTGGTGGCTTCTCTTGTTGCAGAGCTCAGGCTCTAGGTGCGCAGGCTTCAGTACTTGTGGCTTGCGGGCTCTAGAGCACAGCCTCGGTAGTTGTGGCATACGGGCTTAGTTGCTCTGTGGCATGTGGATCTTCCCGGACCAGGGCTCGAACCCGTGTCCCCTGCATTGGCAGGCAGATTCTTAACCACTGCACCACCAGGGAAGCCCCATAGTCAATTTTTTATTTAGTTATTGAACTTTCAATTTTAGAATTTTCATTTTTTAATGTAATTCTTTTATCTTTTGCTTATATTATTAATTTTTTGACTTAATGCATAAAACTTTCCTTTAAATATTAAATATGGTTTCTTTGAATATATCTATGATACTTTGTATTATATGAGTACTATAGTACTCATATTTTGAGAACATATTTATAATAGGTGCTTTTATTTTCTTTTAAGTCCAACATCTGGGCTCCCTCTGGATAGTTTCTCCAAAGAAAAAGAAGATAGAAAAACACAAATGTTTAGCAAAAAGAGTGATTGTAGAGATGACCAAATGAGCATAAAGTCACCTATGCTGAGAAACAGGAGTAGTGTATTTGTGGAAAACTTTTTAAAAAAGATTTTAGTGATTTTCTTCTCAGCACATTTTATGTATTCAGTCTTTTTTTGTGTACCATTAAAAGAAAGAATCAGAAGAAATAGAAAACATCTCTTATAATCTTAAATCTTCCTCACAAAACTGTTCCTATGACTCCCTCTACTCTTTTGTGAATAATGCTATATGAATTATTTTGTGAATAATGCTATGATCAAAGATTACATTAATTTATATATATATATAAAAATATTTATATATAAATCTCTCCACATTTTTCAGATACCTTATTTTGGATTGAGCAAATAATTGGAAATAAGAAACAAACTGAAAAAGTATAAAATGTATAATTGTAGATATATGAAATCTTTATATATAACAAATAATTAAGTACAAGACCTGTTTTTTTGGAATTTACCTTATCTGACACCTTCTCCATAAAAATTCAGGAAGTCAGCATTTTTCAATTGTGTTTCATCATGTGCTGATGAGAAGCTTTACATTCCATTCTCTGGTCCAGTGTACACCTTCAAGTACAAAGTTAGAATCATTTCTCCCCATCAAGGCCAAAGTTTTTATTTGTACCTCAGTTCATCTATTCTTTATGGTAAGTATTCTTCTATGAATTTCTTCATCAATTAATTTCTGACCGGCTAGCCCTATAATTTTTCTTTCTAAACACTGAATCCAAGCAGTTGATATCTCATATTCAAATTAAAACGCCCCACCACATAAGTCTTATTATATTTTCATATTTTACAAAGTTTCTTTAACCTCAATTTGTAGGTTAAGAGTATGATTGTTTACTACTTGAATTTAAAACTGTGACCATTTTTGATGTAGCCTTTTTCAATATCTGTAAATTGAGCTATAAGAGGAGAGAGTAGAGAATATGGGATAAGTTTATGAGCACTGTGGAACTCACAATGTGTACTTAATATATTTGTACATTAAATTTAATTTTAAAAAGTAACCTTAATTCCGCTACTAATAGTTTATATATTTCTTTCTAAGAATTATTTTCATCAATGCATGTGTGTGTGTATATATATATATATATGCATATGTATATATGCATTTATGTGAATATAATAAAAAAGAAGCAGACTCAGAGAGAACAAACTAGTGGTTACCAGTGGGAGGCTGGGGAAGGGTAATATAGGGTAGGGGAGTGGGAAGTACAAACTATTGAGTGTAAAGCTCAAGGATGTATTGTACAACACAGGGAATATAGCCAATATTTTGTAGTAACTGTAAATGGAAAGTAACCTTTAAATATTGTATGAATGTTTTTTTAATTCTATATTGTTTGCTATTTTGTTTCCTCCAGAATTTTCATTCTCATAAATAACAGTCTGATGATCAGCCTTGAAAACAGACCTTAGCTTGTATGTCTGATTATTTCTAGCATTACTTCTAAGGCAAAGTCTTGACCAGGTAGTTAAAATGAATTGTTTGAGAGTTAAATAAAGGCTTCTAATACATAATTCAAATTTGGTCAGGTAATACTTCATACTACCAGCAAAATATTATGTGGGGACTCATCCTCTCCTGTTTTTCCAAGATATTTGGTTTTTACATAATAAAAAATAAAAAATAAAAAAATATATTTTTACATTAAAAAATAAAAACAATAAAAGAGCTCTACATTCTTCACAATTGCACTAATTCTTGGTTTCTCAAATCAAATATGTATTCTCAATAAAAAGCATGAGCCCAAGAGGTGAAAAGTAAAAAATTAAAGCTCAGATTATTAATACTGTTTTTCAAAAAGGCATTTAAAATTCTCTGCTATTTGCGTTTATATTAAGAAACATCCTTCTTATATGTCAGTGAGCATGCTTTCCAAATGCATTTATTTAAGCATTCTTATTAATATTTCTGGCCTTATTTTAATAAAACCTATCTAATCAAGATATTTTATACTTAATCTAAATACTGTAGATAAATCAGAATATATTAATCATTTACATGCAATCAGATATTAGAAAATTTAGAGCTACATAACTGTTGATTTATTGAGACCTGTCAGCCACCAAAAGTAGCAAGTAATGAGATGAGTACAAATAATTTATGCTGGGTAAATTCTAATCATATTTCTTAAGAAATTATTGTACAGGAAAATGAACATGCACAACTATGATGAACTCATCTCTTTAACTAGAACAGTCTTGGATGTATTTAAAATATTGAGATTCACTTAAAATAATATTTATAGTCCTTCTTTAAGAAAATACATTTTAACTATTTTGGTCTCATTGCCAAAGGGAAAAAAACAAGGAACTCATAAAATGAGATTATTTTAATTATCAATCTATTTTTCTATTAAAATGGCAAGAGACATATTGAGTTTAACAAATACCATGAAAGAGTATATCCTTTTCGACTATAAAAAATATTTTTAAGGTCTTATCTTTTCTCTTAATAGTGGCGTGTCACTTTGGGGGAGCAATTTCTAACTATAGATACACACATTAGATAGATAGAGATACAGATATAGATATATGTATTCTATTTGCAGAGAATTATTTATCATTAAAATATATGTATAATCAATATCTCTACCACTTATGAAACTGAAGAAAGTGTTAAAAAATAAAAAATATTGACTGAAAGGAAATTATCTTGCATTTTATAACAGCATCTAATTTAAAATCCCTTCTTTGTGACCTAAATCAACATTCTGACTTTTAATTAAACTGATACTAAATAATAAATTCTTCAGCATAATAAATGAGTTCAAACTTATATTCCATAGAAAGCACACATTATTCACTCTTACGAATATGCCTGTGAAAAAAAAAGTGTGATTATTTAGAAATAAAACCAAAATGAATATGACTCATCTCAAAGCATGTCAATAAACTTTTTTATTACATAATTTTTTATTGCATACAAGGGAGGTGATTGAAGATTAAATTTAAAAGACATATATTCTTTTTTTTTTTCACTTTAAAAACACTCTCTGACTTAGAAGATGGGGTAAAAGAAATAAGAACATTTGTAAAAAATAAAATTATAAAATGACAAACTAATATTATTGTGCTTATATGTATTAAAAGGTGGTATATTTTATAAAGCTATGATATATATCTTTTATTCTTCAGTGCTAATATGAGGCAAATAGGAGAAAGAATGATGTGGGAAATATGCATTATTAAAGGATCATAAATTCCATTATCCTCCCTTTCTGTCTCTTCTCAGTCACACATATCTCCTCTGCCTTCATGATTAACTGTGCAGAAACACACAAGGTTAACAGTGAATTAACCACAGTTGTAAGTTTCTCAGTTACACAGAGAAGAAACCAGACAGTACTTATTACCCTGACTATACATCAGTCAGACAATAAAGTAAAAACTTGTATTAACTACTTTGGTGTCAAGTTGACAAAGTAAAATTATTAATTGGTTGAAGTTTTTAATTATTTGTTAATCACTTTTTCCTTTGCTTACTTCATAATATTTTTAAAAGGAATAATTTTACAATATGGCTGTGTAATCTAATAGCATGAATCTTTTGAGTGTTCATAATGATGACACTAATGTTAAGACAGTAAATAAATCTAACAGCCTGTGATGTCTTGCGCAGCAATTCCTAGTTTTAAAGACTTCACACATTTCATACATTTTACAGTTCCTCAAAATTCTGTGAAACTAGGTAAAGAAATTAATTTATGAAAATATATGAAACACAATAATATTTATTTAATTAGGTGGAGTCAGACTACTAGACACTATGGAAAACCCAGAAAATCTCTAAGACATGACACTGGACACTACTTTCATAAGAAAATACTTCTTTCTAAAATTTATTGTTTTCTTACCAAGTACCAGGCACTATTATGTGTACTTTATATGAGATAGATGGGAGAGAAAAAAGAACTGTGAAATATATGAAGCTTTTTGTAATTATATGTTAAACTAAGTAACAGTAACCACAGACAATATTTCAGAAAAGTGGAAAAATTTTATGGGTTGAAGTCAGTAGTGAAGTCTTTGTGGAGGAGAGAGGCCCTTGATTTTGAAGAATATATGATGCTTTGTATAAGTAAAGATCAAAGAAGAAGTACTGTACAAATAAAAGTCAAAAAACAATTAGTGAGGGAATTCCCTGGGGGTCCAGTGGTTAGGACTCCACGCTTCCACTGCAGGAGGCACAGGCTCGAATCCCTGGTTGGGGAACTAAGATCCTGCATGCCACAAGGCCCAGCCAGAAAAAAAAAAGACAATTAGTGAGCACATGAGGGAGTGAGCGAAGGAACTATTTGGGGACATATGAGCCGCGGAGCAGTAAGAGAAAATAGAGGGCAATAGGTGCATACCTGGATTAAACATACACACATGATACACCACAACTGCAAATAAAAAGTTCCTTTATGTGTAACTGATCTCATCTTTAAGGTCTACTCAGGGGGCAGTGAAGATACTTAATTTTACTCTAATCCATTAAATATGTTTATTTTTTAAAGGTTAACCCTAGTACTGTTTATTCTCTCAGAGTTGTATCTCTGTCTCTCTGCGCCTCTCCAAGGTGGTGTGGAATATTGATTTTTATGTCCTATTAGCAGCATAAGAGAAAGAAAACCTCAGCAGATTCCTCATGTTGCCTGGCCTCTTGTGGAGTCACTGGAGTGATAAGCTCTGTGAACTGGTAAACACTAAGGTATAAGTGATCTCAATTACAAGCCCTCTGCAGGGGTTTACTGCTAAACTGTAAAATCTGTGGTCTTGTATCTCTATCCAGGTCTAATGTAATCTGTGGCTGATTTGGCCTCACCTTAGCTGTCATGTGTTCTATGTGCTAATCAGCTCTTACCCATGTTCTAGCAAGTCACTTTTTTTAGTCTAATTCAATCCTCATTTTAGCAGGTCTCACGGCACTTCTGGTGCTTTTCATTTCCACGAATCTCTATAACATCAATTGGAAGCATCTGGGAAATTTGGGGTCTAATTCATGCCAAAGGAGAATTTGATGGTGACTTCAGAAAAGGATTTAATAGTTGCCTTCATATACACAATTATCCTATATTGCCAAATTTACTTTGACAAACTATGAAGAAGCTATCCTATGTTACTTTTAAGAATAAAATGCTATTTCTTTGTAGATCCAGGTTACAGGGTGATGCAAAACTCTCCTGTTCTCTGTGTTCCCTTCAATTCATCTAAAACTTTCTTTCACTAAAAGCAAGAGAGTGGAAAGCATATACCTATCAATCTGTCTTCCCTAATTCTGTTCCTTTTTCCCCACAATTTCTTGGGCCAGAAAGGGCATAACAGCTCCCTCCCACTTTCTGTATTTTGAGAAATTTTCTTATTAAATGTTTGTTAGGTCATTAAATTTGATTCTAATATATTAATAATAATTAGTAAATTTAGTACAGTTGACCCTTGAAAAATGCAAAGGTTAATCTGCATATTACTTATGGTTGGCCCTTCATATCTGCGTATCATAGGATTCAACCAACCAGGACCTTGTAGTACTGTAGTATTTACTATTGAAAAATATCCACATATAAGTGGACTCACACAGTTCAAACCCATGTGTTCAACGGTCAACTGTAAATCCATTTTTTCAGGTAAAAACTTTCAAGATTATGTCTTGCTTGGAAGTTCTATTTATGATGTTAGTGTCAAGTCAGTAACTACTTCTTTTTATTTCATTCCTAGCTTAACAATGCTACTGGCTTCTCTACCTCTGTCCACTTCTTCCTCCCCAATTCCAAAACAGGTAGAGACCTTGAGTTAATGGCAAAAATGTGTACACAAATGCAGACAATAAAAACACAATGATTTATTTTTAAAATATTATCCCAGTTGCAAGATGTTACCATTAATTAGGGTAAACTGGTTGAAGGATATGCAGGATCCCTCTGTATTATTTCTTACCAATATATGTGAATCTACAATGATTTCAAAATAAAAACTTAAAAAAATTAAGAGGAAAGAGAGAATCACAAATACTAAACAAAAAAAGAAGATGAATAAGGAAGCTTTACATCACTATATTTTACAAGAAATAGTGAATGGAATGTATTTGGAAATAGAATATGTGATTAAAGATTTAACTACTAAAAGAATTAAATCTACAGTTAAAAATCCCCCTCACCGGGCTTCCCTGGTGGCACAGTGGTTAAGAATCTGCCTGCCAATGCAGGGGTCACAGGTTCGATCCCTGGCCTGGGAAGATCCTACATGCTGCAGAGCAACTAAGCCCACAAGCCACAACTACTGAGCCCATGTGCCACAACTACTGAAGCCCATGCACCTAGAGCCCGTGCTCTGCAACAACAGAAGCCACTGCAACGAAAAGCCCACGCACCACAACAAAGAGTAGCCCCCGCTCGCCACAACTAGAGAAAGCCCGTGTGCAGCAACGAAGACCCAACACAGCCAAAAATAAAAACAAATAAATTTTAAAAATCCCCCCCACAAAATATTCTTTGCTGTGATGAATTTAGCAGTAGCACTGAACTTCTATTGATGAAATAACACTATCTTATGTAAAATTACTAAAAAACACAAAAAAATAAAAAATGAGTGAAAAATTACTTGTTTTATGAGGTCAAGCATAATCTTGACACAAAATCCTGACATTAACATTGTAAGAAAGGAAAATAATAAGTTTTCTTTTTTTTTTTTTTTGCGGTACGCGGGCCTCCCACCGCTACGGCCTCTCCCGTTGTGGAGCACAGGCTTCGGACGCGCAGGCCCAGCACCCAAGGCTCACAGGCCCAGCCGCTCCGGGGCACGTGGGATCTTCCCGGGCCGGGGCACGAACCCGTGTCCCCTGCAACGGCAGGCGGACTCTCAACCACCGCGCCACCAGGGAAGCCCAATAAGCTATTTTTAAGTGCAAAAAGTCTGTTAAAAAATTAAAGGTATAATACACCAAAACCAAGTTGTGTATATTCAAGAAATGAAAGTAATTTGCATACAGTAATAGGATAAAGAAGAAACACATTCCTAATAGATACATATAAGGTATTTTATAAAATGTAACATCCTTCATGCTAAACCAAAAAAAAAAAGGAAACATGGTAGGATTTCCTTCTTATAATTAGTGTTAAATATAAAAAGCCTAGAGCAAGCATCATAATTTATGGTAAGATGTTGAAAGTTTTATCTTTGAGATGATAAATCATTCAAGGATGTATCATATAACTATTTCCCCTCAAAAATTTAAAAGTGGTCACAGTCAGTATAGTATAAAAAGTAAAAGAAATAATGCATAAGGAATAAAAAAAGAGAGAAAAATCTTAATGCTTACAGATGTTATGAGTCTGTAGATAGAAATACTCCCTCAAAAAAACTGTAAATTATTACAATTAATAAGTTTAGCAAGATTATAGGAAAAATTAAAATAAAATTTTGCATTTCTAAATGATAGCAACAAACAGGCTGAAAGCATCTTTTAAAGGTTCTATTTAAGACAAAAATCTGAACTACATAAGAACAAATGTAAAATCATATTTTAAATATGTTTAAACAAAAACATTACAGACCTCAAGTTCAGCAAGATGGCACTGAATAAACAACAATTTACAGACCAAAATGCTTTTCTGAGAACTCTAGAAAACAGTTAAGAAGCTGCACCAAACAAGTGAACACCCAACAAAGAAGAAGCTGAACTCAAACTGGCAAGAAGTTTGTGGCATTTTGCAACCCTTTCCCAACCTCCTTCATGCTACAGAGCTCTGTGCGGTTAGGAGCAAACAGCTCAAATCTCAACTTCTACCTTGGGACAGAAGGAAAAGGATGGAGCTTTCTTATAACATTCTGGCCTGTCTAAGGGGTTGATTGAGGCATTTCTTGCTTGCTTGCTTGACTAAGAACACTGATGAGAGTGGTGGCATATTTTGGATATCAGACTGGAAGCTACTGAAAGCAATGGAAGGTATTGTTGGAGATGCAGGGAGTCTGCAGTTCCACAGAAAACTTGGGATGAGATTATGGGCAGGGACTGTGAACGTGTTCCTCTACATAAAGCCATTCCATTAAAACTGGGAGAAATGGCTAGTTTTTCAAGTTCCCAAATCTCAACAAAAATCACAAGGTACATAAAAAACAGTAACATTCAAAGTAACAATAAATCTCCAGAAACTAACCCTAAAGAAATTCAGGCTAGACAAAGACTTGAAAACATTGTCTTAAATTTACTCAATGACCAAAACAAAAAAGGAGACAGACAAGTAAACAAAATTAGTACAACGATTTAAGAACAAAAGGAGAATATCAGAAAGAGAGGGAAATGATAAAAAAAGATAAATTCTGGAGTAAAAGATACAATAAATGAATTAAAAATTTATTAGAGGTATTAAATAACAGACTTGATCAGACAGAAGAGAAAATTAGTGGATTTGGAGACTGATCATTCGAAATCATCAAGTCAGAGGAGCAAATAGAAAAAAATAATAAAGAAAAGTGAAAAGAGCCCAAGGGACTTATGGGTCACTATTAGATGGAACAATATACATAGCATGGGAATCTAAAAAAGGAAAGAGAGAGAGAGAGGAGTAGAGAGCATATTTGACAAAATAATGGCCAAAAAGTCCCAAATTTGAGGAAATAATTCAATACACATATACAAAAGCCATATTAACTATAGAAGGATAAACCAGAGTTAGACACCAAGAAATATTATAATCAAACTGTCAAAATCAAATACAGAATCTTGAAAGCAGCAACAGAAAAGTGACTCATCACATAAAAGCTATTTTCTATAAGATTATAAGCAATTTCTCAGCAGAAATGCAGTAGGATGATATATACATATATCATATTGGGGAAAAAAATCTGTCAACTGAGAATACTGTATCCAGAAGAAACTCTCAAAAATGAAGGAAAAATTAAGACTTTCCCTGATAAACAAAAGCTGAGGGAGTCCATTATAACTAGATTTGCCCTATTAGAAATGCTAAAGGAAGTCCTTCAAGTTGAAGGACTTCAAGTTGAAACAAAAGGATGTTAGATAGTAACTTTATATATATAAAAATAGACAGTAACTTTAAATATATATATATAAATATATATATATACATATATATATGCACACACGCAATGGAATATTACTTGGCCATAAGAAAGGATGAAATAATGTCTTTTGCAGCAACATGGATGGACCTAGAGATTATCATACCAAGTGAAGTAAGTCAAAAAGAGAAAGACAAATACCTTATGATATCACTTATATGTGGAATCTAGAAAGTTGTACAAATGTACTTACAAAACAGAGACAAACTCACAGACATGGACAACAAACTCATAGTTACCAAAGGGGAGGAGGGGTGGGAGAGGGATAAATTAGGAGTATGGGATTGACAGATACACACTACCATACATAAAATCATAAAATGGATAGACAACAAGGATTTGCCATATAGCACAGGGAACTATGTTCAATATCTTGTAACAACCTATAATGGAAACAAATTGAAAAAAAAAAGAATATATGAACCTAGAGATTGTCATACAGAGTGAAGTAAGTCAGAAAGAGAGAAACAAATATCATATAATATCGCTTATATGTGGAATCTAGAAAAATGATACAGATGAACTCATGCGCAAAGCAGAAATAGATACGCAGACATAGAAAACAAACATATGGACACCAAGGGGGTGGGGGGGGGGTGGGATGAACTGGGAGACTAGGATTGACATATATACACTGCTATGTATAAAACATAACTAATGAGAACCTACTGTAGAGCACAGGGAGCTCTAATCAGTGCTCTGCGGTGACCTAAATGGGAAGGAAATCCAAAAAAGAGGGGATATATGTATACATATAGGCGACTCAATTTGCTGTACAATAGAAACTAACAAAACATTATAAAGCAACTATACTCCAATAAAAATTTAAAAATATAAAATAAAATAAAAATGTAGATATATCTATACATATGACTGATTCACTTTGCTGTACAGCAAGAAACTAACGTGTTGTAATGCAACTATACCCCAATAAAAATTAATTTAAAAAAGAACCTATCTATATATCTATATCTATATAGATAGATAGATATAGATATAAAACCGAATCACTTTTCTGTACACCTGAAACTAGCACAATATTGTAGACTGGCTATACTTCAATACGAAAATAATCAAAAGAGCAGCTTTATCTGTCTGAAGTGTATAACCCAGAGATTACAAATTGCTAATCCATGGTAGCAACTTGGCCCTCATGTGGTTTTGTGTCATACCATTAAAAAATTGTTAAAAAGTGATCCATCATTTAATGGTTGAAGAATTGGTAAATCAACACAAAATTCCACGAAGCCAGTTTCTCTTAAGACAAAAATAAAGAAGAAAAATCTGTCAACACTGGGCCCACATTGCCACGAGTGAACAATGGGCTGATACTGAAAACTGTTCACAGTTTAGATTGCACCTGCATTCTCTAGTTCCCACGGTTCCCACTACTTTCTCTTGACTTATGACATTTTCTTTATCAATATTTATTTAAACACAAGTCTCTTCCAAAAATGGATCTAGCATATGATCCAGCAATTCTACTTCTAGATATATACCCAAAGCAAACAAAATCACTACCCAAATAAATATGTGCACCCCCACGTTCACGGCAGCGTTATCTACAATAGGACTTTGAGGGCATTATGCTAAGTGAAATAAGTCATAGAGAGAAAGACAAACATTGTATAACATCACTTATATGTGGAATCTAAAAAACTCAAAATCACAGAAACAGAGATCAGATTTGTGGTTACCAGAGGTAGAAGGTGGGGGAATTGGGTGAAAGTTTTCAAGAGGTAAAAACTTCCAGTTATAAGTTCTAGTTTACAATACTGTGTTGTATATTTGAAATTTGCTGAGAGAGTAGACCTTAAAGTTCTCATCACAGTATAAAAAATTTGTAACTACGTGAGGCGATGGATGTTAATGCAACTAATTGTGGCTATCATTGAGCAATATATACATATATCAAACCCTTCTGTTGTGCACCTTAAACTTGTACAACGTTACGTCAATTATATCTCAATAAAACTAGAAGAAAGTGAGAAATGAAATACTATCATGTTTTTCTAACACTTTATCATCTTAATTCATTTTGATCACATTGTTACTCATGGTGGGCACCTATTATTCGCTGTCCTTTCCAAAATATAAAGTACTTTGAAGCTTGTTACTTTAAACAACAAAGGTATATAGTCTAGTCCTATGAAATAACCATGAGAAAGAGAATCTACTATAACTTTTTAAAAGTTACTTCTGTTGTGAGACTATATAGTTTTAATAGATTCACTTTGGAAGTCTTTTTATATTAATAGTGGCAAGGGCTGTTATTGTAGGAGGAATGAAACAGCAGATATCAAAGCTTTTACTCAGTGTTTGGTGTGCAAGCCAAGAACATAGTACAAGGTTCTTCTGTAGGTGTTCTTTTTGGCTTCTGAAAACCACTTCAAAGGTAGTTCTGACTTTCTGGTACATTAAGCCTTGAAAATTTGCTGTCTTAGTACTTTTGACACCAAACAAAGCCAATATTACAAGGAATGGAACACATCTTTCATCGACAGTTAGGACTAGTTTAAACTGTAATCTACTAGCCGTTTGCTATAAAAACATAATAGGGCTTGCATTCCTATACACTAACGAGGAAAAATCTGAAAGTGAAATTAAGAAAACACTCCCATTTACCATTGCAACAAAAAGAATAAAATATCTAGGAATAAACCTACCTAAGGAGACAAAAGACCTGTATGCAGAAAATTATAAGACACTGATGAAAGAAATTAAAGATGATACAAACAGATGGAGAGATACACCATGTTCTCGGATTGGAAGAATCAACATTGTGAAAATGACTCTACTACCCAAAGCAATCTACAGATTCAATGCAATCCCTATCAAACTACCACTGGCATTTTTCACAGAACTAGAACAAAAATTTTCACAATTTGTATGGAAACACAAAAGACCCTGAATAGCCAAAGCAGTCTTGAGAAAGAAAAACGGAGCTGCAGGAATCAGGTTCCCTGACTTCAGACTATAATACAAAGCTACAGTAATCAAGACAGTATGGCACTGGCACAGAAACAGAAATATAGATCAATGGAACAGGATAGAAAGCCCAGAGATAAACCCACACACATATGGCCACCTTAGAGATAAACCCACGCACACATGGCCACCTTATCTTTGATAAAGGAGGCAAGAATATACAGTGGAGAAGAGACAGTCTTCAATAAGTGGTGCTGGGAAAACTGGACAGCTACATGTAAAAGAATGAAATTAGAACACTCCCTAACACCATACACAAAAATAAACTCAAAATGGATTAAAAACCTAAATGTAAGGCCAGACACCATCAAACTCCTGGAGGAAAACATAGGCAGAACACTCTATGACATAAATCACAGCAAGATCCTTTTTGACCCACCTCCTAGAGAAATGGAAATAAAAACAAAAATAAACAAATGGGACCTAATGAAATTGCAAAGCTTTTGCACAGCAAAGGAAACCATAAACAAGACCAAAAGACAACCCTCAGAATGGGAAAAAATATTTGCTAATGAAGGAACTGACAAAGATTTACTCTCCAAAATTTACAAGCAGCTCATGTAGCTCAATATCAAAAAAACAAACAACCCAATCCAAAAATGGGCAGAAAGACCTAAACAGACATTTCTCCAAAGAAGATATACAGATTGCCAACAGACACATGAAAGAATGCTCAACATCACTAATCATTAGAGAAATGCAAATCAAAACTACAATAAGATATCATCTCACACTGGTCAGAATGGCCATCATCAAAAAATCTACAAACAGTAAATGCTGGAGAGGGTGTGGAGAAAAGGGAACCCTCTTGCACTGTTGGTGGGAATGTAAACTGAGACAGCCACTATGGAGAACAGTATGGAGATTCCTTAAAAAACTAAAAATAGAACTCCCATATGACCCAGCAATCCCACTACTGGGCATATACCCTGAGAAAACCATAATTCAAAAAGAGTCAGTACCAAAATGTTCATTGCAGCTCTATTTACAATAGCCAGGACATGGAAGCAACCTAAGTGTCCATCGACAGATGAATGTATAAAGAAGATGTGGCACATATATACAATGGAATATTACCTAGCCATAAAAAGGAATGAAACTGAGTTATTTGTAGTGAGTTGGATGCACCTAGAGACTGTCATACAGAGTGAAGTTAGTCAGAAAGAGAAAAACAAATACCGTATGCTAACAGATATATATGGAATCCAAAAAAAAAAAAAATGGTCATGAAGAACCTAGGGGCAAGACGGGAATAAAGATGCAGACCTACTAGAGAATGGACTTGAGGACACGGGGAGGGGGAAGGGTAACCTGGGACAAAGTGAGAGAGTGGCATGGACATATATACACTACCAAACATAAAATAGATAGCTAGTGGGAAGCAGCCACATAGCACAGGGATATTAGCTCGGTGCTTTGTGACCACGTAGAGGGGTGGGATAGGGAGGGTGGGAGGGAGGGAGATGCAAGAGGGAAGAGATATGGGGATATATGTATATGTATAGCTGATTCACTTTGTTATAAAGCAGAACCAACACACCATTGTAAAGCAATTATACTCCAATAAAGATGTTAAAAAAAAAAACAAGAAAAAAATACATAATAGGTTACAGTTGAAAACAGAATACTTGTTTTCCCTTTTACTCATTGTAGACTTCCAAACTATAATTTACTAATAAATACGTATTTGTAAGATCATAAAATGATGGTTAGAAAACCAAAAAGTCTGACAGTCAAGGCTATTTAATAGATTAAAAATCCACAATGGAAATTGAAATAAAAATGCAACTCAGAAAAGATAATATTTAATCTTGGAAGACATTTTCAGTTTTATAAAATGAATTAATCAAGTTGATGCCCCTTTTTAATATTGTGGGACTAAATTTTCTGTTTCATCAATATTACAATCCTGGGAATATGACTCTTGAAGCTTTCATTAATTTCTAGAAGAAAATACATTTAATCAAAAGTTTGTTTCTATATGACATTTATGATGACATTTAAAAAATTAAAAGAAAATTATCAAATAATAAAGTTGTACATGAAATATTTATGACAAAAAAACTCAAAATATTTTATTCATTCCAGTTTAGAAAGATGGAAAGATATAAGGGAAAAAATGTTTGAATTTTGAATGTCATAAGTAGTTACTAGCAATCATTTTATAATTTCTATTTTAATAATACAGACATTTGCTTTAGAGCCTTATAGGTTACACTTAAAAATTCTAATCTCATTTAATTTTGATTATAAAACCCCTTGAATTATAACCAAAACTAGTAACCCATTTCAATTCGGGCTCCCTTCCTGAACTTCTAACTTGGGAAAACAACAAAAATAGCAACAGAACACACTGGTATATACTTATGGGATAACTTGAGTTTTTCTTTCTTTTGAAATATATTTTTCACAAATTTTAAAAAGCCTTGTGAAATGGCTGTCATTTGAACTGTGTTTCTTTATCCTTTGGTATTGGTGCCTGGAGAAAGAGCTTCAAAAAACGATAACAAATGAAAGATTCTCCCAAAGCTTTAATATTTTTAAATACTCCCAATTCTCTCAAGGCTACAAATTACAGTTTCAATATGCAGTCACTGGTTTCTACTCTCAAAAATATCCTCAAATATTGAGATACTGACTATAAATACAAAATTTCCAGTTGTGTTTTTAAGTTTTTTTCGTAATTAGCTTTTAGGGAACTTGCCATCAATTTGCTTTATTCTGTGGTAGCTAGCAACATTTTAGGGTTTTTGTAATTAAATACTGGAATTATATATATATATTTTTAATGAAAAGAGAGCTGCTGCATCATCAATAGTGCTTATAAAGTATTTGTTATGTTGTTTAAGGGAGGGAGTAATGTTTAATATTTTATAATGTTCTGCTATATCTTCACCCTCAAATTGATAAATTTATCTTTGGTAATTGATCGCTTGGGAAATATCAATAAATCTTTTTTTAAATATTACAAATAATTATTTAAACCATGTTTGGCCAACTGTAATACCTTTAGAATGTAGGTAGGTGAAAACTGGGTTCAGAAATTATTTATAATGGAAGCAATGGTATTTTAATGGTGTGATGGCATCATTGAGGGACTGGCATTAGCAGTGAGAGCCCAGTGGCAAGAGCAAGTCAAAAATCTCATAGCAGCAGCTGCAACGGTGGCATCTGACTCTGGACACTGATACCCCTCTCTCTGGGGGTTGTTTGTTATTTCTTGACTTGGATGGACTACATTAGCTAAATCTATTTCCCCCACAGTATAAAGCCTCTGAAGATGTCAAACCTCAGAGAGTACAGTTTCACGCATGCACACAGTACTCATGGAATGACAGTGTAAAGTTTTAGCAGAGCTCTCTGTCTCTTTCCCTGATCTTTCTGTTATACTCCCTGCTTCTTTTGGTATCACATCCAACCATTAGGCTCCACTATCTGCCAGCTGTCAGCTAATTCTTAGCTGTCCCTTTCCTTAGTTCTCTTTGGTAAATTAGCTGGCTTGTGATTTATTTTGCTCCTTTCATGGGAACTACCAGCTTTATCTTAATGTGTTACCATCAAAATCTCCACTGTGTTTTTTGTTTTTTAAAATAGCATCCTTAGGCTAGAACTTTCCCAAACTATGTCCCAAATAAAGATAGCTCCCCTGAGAAGAGCTTTGGTGTTCTCTGTTCTTACAGCTTGCCTCTCTTCCTGAGTTAAAAAAAAATCTCTGAATTTCTGCTATGGAGCTGGGGGTGAGGAGAGTGGCCCACTTTCCTTGGAATGACTGCTCCACTTTAAACAGGGTGTGCAATAGGGGTGGTTACCTCTGATCTTCTCCACCTGCCTCTTTCAGGAATCTCTGCAATGTAAGAGAGCTGGGGAGAGAGAAATTGGGGCCAAACTATTCTCATCCTGTTCCACCTGCCTCACCCTCACCCTAAAGTTAGGCTGGATGGAAGAAAGGAGCCCTCAGTTTATCAGCTGCACCTGACTGAAGTTAAACCTCTGCAAATCCACCCTTCCCCAGATAGCCACTGGTAGGGTAGTCTGAAAAATGCTGGCAGCCGACCCTCCTTAACCGGGAGCTGGGAGAAGAACTGCACCCCAAGTGCCAGGTGATCTAGACTTTTTTGAAAAAAAAAATTTTCTGTATGTTTTTAGGAGAATTTGCAGAAACTTTAAATGGTCATGTCTCTTATAATTTTCACCTGTTATGGCTATTCTGCTGAGATGAGGACGACAGAGTTCCTCACACAGCCATTCTGGAAGTAGAGCTCCCTCCAAAGCAGTTATCATGGGACGCTAATTATTTGTAATTTTGAAAAATACCACAGAGTTTGAAACAGTTTTTAAATTTCATAACAAAATGTAAATGCTCAAAAATATAGCTCAAATTATAGCATATTTTTGACATAGCACACGTTTAAGGCATTATAAACATATACCATTGTGCTTATCAAGGGAAAAAGTTAGAAATGTAATCCTTTAATTCATCACGGGGGCATGTGACTGGATTTTTCCACTGCTTCAAATTTATTTCTGAAATGAATTATTTGCAACAAAATACTGATATTTGTGGTATAGGTTCTGAAAATATTGATGTTAATTTTTTTTAAAAAAACTTTGGCATTACGATAGTAGTTATATAAATGGTCCTCCATAACATTCTTGATATTTTTCATATGTTGATTTTGACTTAGTGTATCATTGATATTTTCTCTAGAACTATATCACTTAGAAGCAGGTCAAGACTTGCCATCCCCAAATATGCCACTTTGATATATTGATTATTTTTGAGACAGGCTGGGACCTGGGCCCCTTTGCTGCAGTTCTGCAATGCTTGCACCTACAAACACCTCTCCTCCAGCAACAACATACAAAGAAGCTATGTGGGACTAAAAATAACTACCTGCAACAGTCGGGGCAAATTCTGGACCCAAAAGATACAAAGAGACCAAAAAACCCAACTGCCACTTTTGAAGAGCCTGAAGCAAAAACAGGGTACCGTGCATGCCCCCTGCACACAACACCACCTAAGGGGTGGGCAAAACACCTAAGCCGCCCCTCTGGACCGATGGATCCCTGGACACACCCCTACCCTCACCCCATGTAAGGAACAAGCTTGCCCCCCCTCAGGGAGCAAGCAAGCAAGGGAACCTGTTGTTTGTTCTCCCCCTGCTGTAGCAGGGGCCCCAATAAAGCCGTGCCTGAATATCTTGTCTGGCCTCTAGTCAATTTCTATTGATTGGGGAAGGCCAAGAACCCTGGTTGGTAACATTTTGAGCTGAAGGCATCTGAAATACAGTAAATGTCAGGGGAGACTTTCTCTTATCTCTCCTGATCTGCCTAAAAACAGATCCTCCAGAGGGAACTCAATTGTCCTAAACCCCCTCCTCAGGAGTTTCATCCACCTGGGGAAGACTGACTTACTAATCTCAGGACACCACACCCAGACAAACTTCAGCACAAACTATCACACCTCCCATCTATTCTAGAAGCTCAGGCCAGTTGTTCCTGAGAGAGCTCTGGGGTCTGAGAAGAAGAGGAAAATTTTGAGCTAGGAGTCCCACACACATTTCAGAGGAAGTTGGCATTTTGTTTCCTGGTCAGAGCTGCCAGTTCTGGCCCCATGGTGTTGGGAAGGGGCCTGGGGTGGTGTCAAAAGCTGGAGGCCCCAACCCTGTCCTCCAGAGCTGCCCCTCTCACTCTGCACAGTCCAGGGCTTGGGGGAAGGCCCTCCCTGTATATTTTGTGCTGTACAGAGTTGCTTTTTGTTCATTTAATGTCGTGGGGGGTGGGTGAGAGGAGTGGAAAGTGGCAAATCTGGCCCCTGCCTCTTCACCTTTTCCAAAAAGTGAGCCTCTACCCAGCCTGGCCTGGCCCACAGGGCAGATCCTCTGCATCCTCCCGGCAACCCTCAGGGTTCTCCAACATCACACTTCCACCTTCTCCCCCACTTCCCACAGACTCCAGTTTACCCACAGTGTAAGACAACTCTTTGTTCTGAAGGGGAAAAAAAAAGAAAGGCAACGTCCTGGAGGGTCCTTAAGATTTGGGACGCCTCTCTTGCTTCAGCACTGTTAGGATGCAACAGACCCCGGGCCTTCCTTTCTTCCAGCCTCCTACCTCCTTTCCAGTCACGACCTCGGAGACAATCTTCTCGGCCCTCCTCTGCCTCAGGCACCAGGCAACTCCGTTTTTGTGCTTAGCTCTTTGGTGCTAACCAACCAAAAGCTCCCAGATTCCTCAGAATTATTCCCCGAATGGAGGCCGCCAACCGCCTGCTCAGCCCGCATCTGTGGGCCTCCTACGCTTACCTCTCTCTGGGCTTCGGTTTCCACCGCGACTCCGTGGCTCTGGAGGGCGCGGGCCACTCCCCCAAGCTGGCTGAGCAGAAGCCTGAGGGCGCCAGCGTCTCTCGAAAATGAAAACCAGCGAGGTGGCCACATCTTCCAGAAAGTATAGAAGCCGTCCCAGGATGAGCGGGGTAAAATGCTGACGCCATGGAAGCCGCCCTGCTCCTGGAAAAGAAGCTGAACCAGGCCCCTTTGGATCTGCAGCGTCCTGGGTTCTGCTCGCACCGACCCCAGGCTCAGTGACGTCCGGGAAAACAACTTCCTAGGTGAGAGGGTGAAACTCATCTAGAAGATGGGCGACCAATTGACTAACCTCTGCAAGCTGCTGGCTCCAGGCTGGGCGGGGGAGCACCTATTACAAAGGCTCACCAGCAAGCGACTAAGAGCCTCTAGAGCCCAGTGGCCTTTGGGGCACGCCTCTGCGTTTCCCTGGTGTCAAGGTTTCTGTTTGAGTGTTTCCCTGCGGCCGCCAGGCAGCTTTTAACCACTCTGGAGCCCTCGCCCAAGCCATGGCCCAGATGGAAACTATAAAGCTTTTACCCTAACACAAAACAAAGAGAAACAAAGTCCTTAGAAAGGGCCAAGTTATCTTTACAAAGAAACCTTTTACTCTCCTCTTTTACTTTCAAGTTTCCCATATCCCCCTTCCCTTCCCCTATTAAAATGATATATAAGCTCTCAAATGTCACCACTTTTTTGGGTATTTACTTATTTTTTTCTTTCCTGTGAAACTCCCTGTGCATGTAATATTAAAAAATAATAAATTTGTATATCCGTTCTGTTAATTTGCTTGTTGCTTATTTTGTAGACTCAGCTATTGAATTGAAGGTAGTAGAATATGCCACCCTGAAATAGGTGATTTTTGACATAGGAATTATTATGAGGAGATTAAAAGAAACAGAAACAAAAAAACCCTCCTTGCATTCCCCTATTTGCTTAAAAGCAGGACATACATTTTCAAAGCTGTCCCTCTTCCCACTTCTATCAGAAAGGACAAAAGTTAATCACCCCATCAGACACTGTCAGCCTGGAGAAGGCACCAGAGGAATCTACATAACAAACTTTATTAACTAGCCTCTATCTCAACACTTGGAGATCTGAAACTGCTTTCTTCTGTCCTGTCATTTCTCCACAAATTTATTCTTTGTTGAAGATGCTTTATAAGCTGGAACTCTAAGCTGTCTCTTTGAATTACTCATTTTCCCTGGGTATCTCCCATATATACATGAGGTATACATGTTAACAAACTGCTGTTTGTTTTTCTCTTGTTAGCCTGTCTTTATCACAGGGGTCTCAGCCAAAAAACTCAGAAGATTAGAAGGAAAATTATTTTTCCTCCCCTACAGAACCTAGGAGGTTTCAGAACCTATCAGAAAAGTCTTTCCTCCCTTATACTCTCTATGTGTAAACAGATAAAAGCTAAGTTTAAGCCACAGCTGTTCTTTTAAGATGCACAAATCATCTAACTCTGACTAATTTAGTCAACATGTGATTTTTTTTTAAATACCAACTAATGAAGATCTGAAGTGTAGGCCCTGTGAGGGAAAGGAAAACCAAAACCAAACCAAAACAAAACAAAAAGATACAGTAGAAGGAAACCTGAAAATCCCTACCTTCCTCAACACAGAAACACACACAAACACACACTCACACACACACTCTGTGCATACACAGAGACACATACATATTAAAATAAGTAAAATTATTGCAGTATGCAGCATGAGGCATTAACGGAAACTTTCACTATGATAAATATTAGCCAATTTAAGGAAACATGATTTTAGATTTTTATTTTTTATTTGCCTGCTTAGTAGTAGTAAATATTAATTTCTCAGATCCTTTATTCATAACTTAAAACACATAATCATGCTGTAGGAGGAGAGTAACAGTCAATAGCAGGCAATGTATAAAAACGCTGGAGGTATTGGGTTCTGAATAAGTTACTCTCCTAACTGGAGTAATAAGAAACAAATTGTAATTGTTATCTCTGTTATTCAAACAATAGCACCAAACATATATTGCTAAAGTATTTCTAAGTTATCTTAGTCTGTTAATTTTCCAGTGCAGCCATAAAAAAACACCACAAACTGGGTGGCTAAACAATTTATTGTCTAACAGTTCTGGAGGATAGAAGTCTGAAATCAAAGTGTCAGCAGTGTTGGTTACTTCTGAGAGCTGTATGAGAGAATTTATTTCATGTCTTTCTAACTCTGGTGATTTGCTGAGTCTTTGTCGTTCTTTGATGTGTAGATACATCACTCCAATCATTGCCTTCATCTTCACATAGAGTTCTCCCTGTGTGCATCTGTTTCAAGTGTCCAAATTTCCCCTTTGTAAGGGGAAATTTTTATTTTATAAATTTTATAAAATTTTTATTTAAAATTTATTTTAAATTTTTATTAAAAATTTTTATTAAAATATTTTATTAAAAGTCATATTAGATTAGGGCCCACACTAATGACCTCATCTTGACTTGATCATCTACAAAGACGATATTTCAAGAAAATTTTACACTCAGGTACTGGGAATCTAGAACTTCAACATCTTTTGGGGAGACACGATTCAGCCCATAACACTTAGGAACTTTGGCATCATTAACACAAGTCAAGTTGTATTAACTCAGAGAAAATAAAAAGGGAAAGAAACACAAATATTCCAGTTAGGTGATTGTGGCTCATGTGCCCCAATGACACTCATGTTTCTTTATAAATATTTATAACTAATTTATCTGTGATACAAAAATTGTATTTTATCAATTCTAAGGTGCTCTTTTTTTACATTTAAAATTGTATTAAATCATAATGGATGTTAAAAATCTGTGACAATTTACAATTCTAATTACATTTTTTCCTTTCATTAACGTTAATTAATGTAATATGTCTTAAGCTAGATAATATTGCAGATTCCATGATATATGACAATGTGTTTTCTTTTACAGAGTAAGTTAAACCTAAATCACCATTATATATAACTTCTACTTAACCAGGTCATATCTGCATTCTTTCTTCGCCCAGCTTATTTTAACAATACTGAATACTCTCAGAGAAGAAAAGATATAATCTTTCAACAGAGAACATGAAATCAGAAATCTATATGTAAGTTTGTGTGTCATATAATATCTTGATTGAAAATAACCTTCAACCACCAGGTATATGATCATTGATCATAATCAAAATCTCTAAATGCATTAATCATACCTTTTTCTTTTGATTCCCAAATCCCCAGTCACATTTTTAATTGTAATGTTATTAAATTGGATTAAGTTTCACAATGTTCAATCCCTTAGTGGATTTTTAGCACCAAATTTTACCATAATTAAGCCCTTTATGCAAAATCTTTCTTAAAAATTTTGTGGATTACTTATTTTTAAGAATTGTACTCATTTGAATTATGTGCACTATGAAAGCTATATAAAATGGAAAGACATGGCCATTGTTTGTGGCCATTTTTATATGATTCTGTGTATTAAAACTATAAATTTTGTTCTCAAATTCTCTTCTCAAAAATATTTAATTTGTCTTACAATATTAGGAAATACAACATTTTCCTCAGATAGATAACCTGTCAGTATCGCATTAAACATGAGCTGACCATCTGCCATCTTTCAGTTTCAAATCAGATTGGTGAATAATGATTTCCACAAGCACAGCTCCTTTAAGAGGAAAGCTTAGGCAAAGCACATGGAATTACAATTTTCCCTATGTTCATTAGCATTAACATTCATTCACAAGCACAAACATGTATTTATTTTCTGGTAGATTAACACCTTAAGAGGATTGAGTTATGAAAAGGTTGGGGCATGTTTAGTCAATACATTTCTCTCAGGGACACTTTGTTCTTTGTTAAGTGAAGAACAATGAGGCCAAGGGCACTCTATTTTCTTGTGTATTTCTATGTTTGTTTGTGGAGTGTCTCGCCATGGTTGACTAATATTCTGCTGTAGTACCATTTTTATTTGGGGCTGAAATTTTAATTAGTCCTTTGAGTTTTAGCCAGTTGTCTTTTGGCAACTCAAAGCCCATGTCTCCAGTCACTCTCTTTGACACCAACTTATGTCCTGATATTCTTTCCTAATTAATCTACTTGCATAGCTTTAAATAATTAAGTTGTTACTAGTGTGAAGCTCTATTTATAAAACAGTTTTTGGAGCATCTTAAAAGTTGTCTCTTTATTGTTATTATAACTATTTGATTTTAATCATTGCTGAATACAACTCAAGTGTATCACACTTCATCAGCAATATTCAATTAAGTATTATTTTGTGTAGTACTATATTGGTATGTTTGTTTATATAATTTTACTTTATGATAGTAACTGGTATAGATTAATCCATAATGTCTCACATAAGGAACAGACTTTTAAAGCACTTTACAAACAATATTACTACTATTAATAGCAATCAATTTGAGACATATTACATTGTTACAACCTTTAAGATAATAAAACTGAGAATTATAGCTTGTAATTGGCAATTTTTGATTTACTTGAAGGTGCATGAATACAAGAAATTGTCAGCCTGTGGTTTAAAAAGTTTATTGAGATTATTGATATGATTAGTTCCCTAAGAAATATAGAGGCTATTTAGTCAGTTTCAGCATGAAATAATATAATAATTGACATACCATTCTATTGTTTGCTGAGTACTTGTCAAAAGGAAGATACGATTCTTCTAAGAGACATAATTAGTTGTGTTGGTCTCCAACCTGGGAGTAAATGAGTCATAGAAACAGAGCCAGAAGGGGACATACGTATACTTATGTGATTGTAGGAGCTGAGGTTTAGGGGTTGGCAAATCCAAAACCACAGGGCAGGCTGGAAACTTTTGGCTGAGAGCTGATATTGCAGTCTTGAGGACAAAGAAATTCTCTACTAAAAATTAGGGTTTATTTTGAAAAGTCTGAGTTTAATCCAAATGTATGCCAATACCTTCCGAAGGTATATTCAAAGACCCCTGGGCTAATTAGGTGTGTTCCTAGATTATGAATAAGGTAGAGTAAGCTTAAAGTTTCCTCATTGTAGTTTCCACTCATGCTCCTTTCCTTTACCTCTCAAACATTTCATTTCCTATCGATCCAAATTATCAGGAAAAGGCTGCAAACCTGACCAAGGTCTCAGGAATTTTAATAGCTGAGGATACTCTTATCCTGTGATTTCTTGAATGGGGAAAATCAGTTATATTTTATCCTCAGGGAAACTTCAGTTTTTCTCTAAGGACTTTCCACTGATTGAATGAGGCCCACCATTATTGAAGATAATCTACTTAAAGTCAACTGATTATAGATGGTATCCACATCCACAAAATACCTTCACAACAATACCTAGATTAATGTCTAATAGAATAACTGGATACTATAGGTTAGTCAAGTTGACACATAAAACTAACCATCACCATTCCCTCCTTGTCAACTTGGCATTCATACACATATCCTTAAACACACTTAATCACCAAAAGAAGACAATAACAGAGCCATACTTCCACCTAACATGACATACCTATCCTGCATACAACCAAAAACTTGTTAACCCTTTCCCCAGAAGCAGATGCAAAGTCCTTGGGTGATGTTCACTGTTCTTTACAATTCTGTAACTTAAATAATGTGATAAAAAGTTAAGTATTATTAATACATCTTATTTAAATGACAAGTAGACAAGAGAGGGAATAAAATTTTTGAAATATATATTATACACACATATTCATAATGAAATAAGGAAAATCTACTCATAAAAATTACAGAATTACATCCCTCATTTCCTCAATTGGTCATCTCATTGTAGTTGGTATTTATAACTACCTTATTCCACTACTCATTCCATATTCACTTGGTTTTCAACAAGCACCTCAGCCAGTTATGGATCTTTGATTGTTGGGGTGACCCAAGCCTTCATTACTGAAGGGTCTGGTTCAAAAGTAGTCCTCCCTGGATTGGGTTGCCTTAGTTTTCCATTGCCTTAATTACAGGACATGGTAGTACTAAGAGATGCTCTAAGTGATCCCTTTTATTCCAGGTATACTCATCCTTACCTCCACTGTATAATAGCAGCCCAGTTTCCTTTTAGTATTCAGGATCAGTCACCCAAGCCATTATTTGTAACTCCATTCTTCTCTTGGTTCAGAGGCATGAGGAGCCCAAAGTGGCCAGGTGGCTTTCTTAATTGCCAGTTCAGTTATTGTGTGTCTACTGTTGGAAGCATTGCCCCCGTTGGAACTAAGACCTCTAGACCAGCAGAACATAAAGTCACAAGGACAAGAGACAAAATTTTTGCTAGTGGATCACAAGTAGTATAGTGAAAGATTCTTCTCCCATTTCCGCATCTTGATTACTTGACCACAAAATCCTGGTTATGGGAAAAAGAGTACCATATATAGGATGCATGTTTAGAGCATATATAGATGAAGGGCATTGTCAAAGTCTTGCAGTTGCCACCTAGCTGAAATATTTACCAATTTCAGTTTCTCAGTTTCGACAAATCTTCTGTGCCAATGTAATATGTTAACAATGGGTAACTGGGTAAGGGACATGAGGTAATTATCTGTACTATCTTTGCGACCTTATGTGGCCAAGATGAAACAAAATTAATCATTACAAAGTGTAAATTCTCACTTGGTAGTATGAAGCAGGTAAAAAAGGGGGCCGAAAGTCCTCATACCCATCTAGATCATTCTGAAGCAGAGTTGTGATATTATCTAGACTCACTTTCAAGTATAGGATGCCAGGGAAAAATCCCCATTCTATTAATTAACTGTTGTAAGAACTTAAGCAAGTTACTCAGGTTAGTTCCTCCAGCCATCAGTTTTCTCATCCATAAATTGGAAGTAATAATAGTTCCTAATCCATAGGGTTGTTACTGAGATTATATCAGCTAATACATGGAAGAAAATTAGAACCGTGCCTGGTACAGAATATTATATCATTTATTAATATTATATCATGTTGTAAACACTCTACATTCCACAGAGGAAAAATATGAAAAGGTACACAATGGAACCTGTATGCACTTAAGAATGAGGCATACCTCACATTTTTTTTTAAACTGAAGTATAGTTATACCCCACATTTTTGCCTCCTTGCACTAACATGACTTTTATAACCTTGAACTACTTATCCTTTTTAAAATTTAGTTTCATTGCTTCTGTAAACCAATATTAACAATACTTATCTTGATGGATTGTTACACAAATAAGAACAAATATATTTATATCAATGGGCACATAGAATATTATAAAAATATACAGTCTTAAATAATACTACAATGTATTGCTTATAGAACAAATTTTATTTGCTTAACTTACTGCAAGTTGATTCTATAGCCTGTTGCACCCTTCCTTGATAAAGGTTTTATTAAAAAGCTTTTATTTAAAATCATTAACATTATAATTTATTGTTGTATGTTAGTATTATTTTAAAATTTAGCTTATTCATGGATGAGGTATTTGAAGGCAAACATGTCTATACACATAAATGTATAAATATAACACTGTGCATTTTAGAATTGCAGTCACATCATAATTAGTTAACCCTGTTAAGGAGATCCATTTCTTTTCATAAATAAAGAACTAGATGTTTATACTTAGGCTCATGGGAACATATTTAAGTAGACAAATTATTTTGAGAATATTTCTACACAATACATATAAAGAGCTTCTTATTGAAAAAATACATTAACATGGTATAAATGGTTTTATTCTCAAGTGTGTGGTGATAAAGGACCAATTTACATTAATTTTTGGAGACAGATAAAAGGCATGTATCATTTATTTCTACATAGTTCATTTTATAGAAATACAAATATTAACTTAAGCCAGTAATACCTTTCTGCATACTATCTGAATGTGCCCAAAATAGCAATGAGATATTTTGACCTTTTTTCTTTTTCTGAAAATGTAAGACATATTGTTACCAAGTGTCCAGCAGCACCATCAAAGTACACATATATATTAATCTCAAACACCCAACAAAAAATTCAACTTTGCATCGTTTATCTTATTACTGAAAATATGGTAAACTGAGGCACCTATATTCTGATCATTGGTTAGGCTTTTTTCTTTCTTTTTTCAATATCATTCTGTTTAGGAACGTGGAGAGTAATGGATAACTGACCGTGCAGGAAGATGAACTCTTCTTCTTTTTCTTTTTTTTTTAATGCAGGGAGATGATAGAACCATTTGACTCTTACCATCAAAATCAGTTATTTCCTGCTTATGGCCTACTCCTATGACTACAATACGTAATACTTGTTCTTTTCCTCATTTCATCATATATACATGTAATGAGTAAATATATAATGAAATATATATGCATATTATATATAACATTATATATAATATAAATATATATGAATAATGTATATAATAAATATATACATATTTTCACATCTAAGATCATGAAACGTGTTAACCTGCATAGCTAAATTTCAAGCATTTTCCAAAATGAAATATATAACTATATCATCATAAAAGAGGAAAATGTCCTCTAAGAGCATAAATACAAGGAGAAAGACCTCATTAGTCATATCTAATTCCCTCATTAGTAGTTGTTACTAATAGTAATGCTCTAGAAAGTATTTATAATTATATAGTAAAGTTAGGTAGAAACACAGGTATCCAGAAGAGCATATAAAATTATTGATCATGATAAACTAAAACAACAAAGTGTTTCTGTGTCTTGGTTCAGAGCAAACAAGGAGATAACCATGCCTATAGAAAAATGAAAAGCTGTAGGGTTATTGCTTGCATACATTGGGAAAGGCTGAAGTTCAGTTATAGGGAAAATTTGTATTATATATAACAGTTACTTTTTTGAGAATAGTTAGCAGGGGTGGGGCTTTGCATTCAAGCTAGTTTAACTGATATAAGCTACCATTTATTAAACCATAGTGGGTGCTCTCTAAGACTGATAAACCACTTAGCGCATTCTGTTCTCTTTTACCAAAGAGTACTGTTTAAAGTGGGAGAGAAAAATTGCCATTGGGGAATTTCACTGCATTCCTCATCAGTAATGAAAAATATATAGAAACATGACTGTGCCTTGGGGAAATGGAAATATTCATATCAGTTTTCCCCAAAACTTATTTCATAAAACAGAAGGCCAGAAAATATTATACAAAAATCTATGGTTTTCAAAAAGTGGTAAACAATGCATAGTATATTTTCCTTTTAATGAATCATGAAATACATGAGTATATTAAAGACTAGAAGTTCTAGAGTAGAGAATTCTCTTGCAAATTATTTAAACAATTATTTTCTAAACTTACTTGGCGGTGGGATACATCATCCATATGTTTGGCTTTATAAGTCAGCAAAAACAATACTATGTGTCACCATCATTTTATCTGCTTATCTAATAAGAGGACATATTTTGAAAAAAGAATATCAAAACAATAGAATTTCATTAAGTATATTGATGGCAATTCCTGGAAACTAGAGAGAGATTAATTAACAATAGACAAAAGAAGATGTGGTATATATATACAATGGAATACTACTCAGCCATAAAAAAGAATGAAGAAATGCCATTTGCAGCAACGTGAATGGCCCTACAGATTATCATACTACATGAAGTAAGTCAGAAAGAGAAAGACAAATACCATATGATATCTCTTATATGTGGAATCTAAAAAAGGATACAAATGAACTTATCTACAAAACATAAACAGACTCACAGAGGTAGAGAACAGACTTGTGGTTGCAGGGAGTGGGGGTAGGGGAGGGATGGATTGGGAGTTTGGGATTAGTAGATGCAAACTATTATGTAGTTATTATAAAGTCTTACTATATAGTACAGGGAACTATATTCAATACCCTGTGATAAACCATAGTGGAAAAGAATATGAAAAAGAATGTATATATGTGTATAACTGAATCACTTTGCTGTACAGTAGAAATTAACACATTGTAAATCAACTATACTTCAACAAAATAAATTTTTAAATAAAAACAGAAAAACAATAGACATATACAAAATAGATGAATGATGATCCCTTATTTTATAAGCTTTAGTCTATCCTTAAATTATACTCCAATTCACAATTAAGAGAGTCACGTGAAAGAATTCATCAGCACCTACAAGCACAAATTTTTTTTATCAATTATATGGCATATAACTAAGTGCTTACTGCTTATCAGATAGCTAATGATAATTGTTACTTTATGGCATGACTGTTCTATTTCTGTAATTTTTAAATTAACTTTATTGAAGTAAATTTACACACAAAAATGCGCTGATTAGTTCTGACAGAGGTATGCATTGGGTCATCTACTACCACAGTCAAGATAGAGAATGTGTTTAACATCCCAAAGAACCCCTTTAGAGCCTAATGAACTAAATTCCACTTTCAACATAGTCTCAGTTAACCACTGACTAGGAAAAAACTGTAAACACAGGACTTAAGATAGGAAATTTGGACTAGAAATCATATGTATTCAGTGTCTGTGTCTATTACAATGGCAAAAATAAATAAATAAAATGATGCAAATACTGGCAAAATGACACATTAGTATATATTAAGCATTGTGTAAGCTATCAGTATCTCTTGGATTTTTGGATCTATGAGGATGATTTCTTCATTTTCATTCCATAGACTGAAGATTCACCTAAAAGTGGGATCTGTAACTTTGTACAATCTTCTATTTGGAGTATATTTTTCTCTATATCTGGAAGGTCAGGATCCAAGCAGAGAAATATTTTCAGAGAAAAATTTTAATCACGTGTTAAAAAAAAACTTGGCTAAGAAATTTAGATTTTGTTCAATGGGAAAGCATGAGTGTGGTAAAAATTCTTTAATGGGGCATAAGTAAATGAATCATTTATGCATGTTAGAGCTAATTGAAGATTAAATAATCTAAGAATTCCCTTATCTTTTTTCTTAAAATATTTAGGCAGTTTGTATTTTTTAATTTATTTTGTATAATATTTCTTTTCCTATCTAAGGAAAATTTAAGTACTAACTGCTTCACTATACCATATAGATAATCCATATTTTACACATTAATAAATTTCATTGTTCCTTATCACTCATGAGTCAGGCGTCAGTCATACCTTTGACTATGATCCTGTTTCATTTCTCATAACAAATTGATGTAATTTCTTTGACTTTTGGTTTTCCTATATATTATCACATAAATACTTAAATTTAACTGAGCAAAATGTTTCACCTTGATTTTCTCTTCAGCTGATGATGGTATAATATACCATCACATATTCTGACCACCAAATATAAACTGCTTTCAAGATAATGATGGTATCAACTATGTCAGGGAGGTAGATGATCCCTCAGTCATTATAGATTGACACTCTCAGTAATGTATCTCAGGTGAAGAACCTACTGTTATGCAGGAGAATTATACTTTCTTGAGCATAAAGCAGTAGTGAGGGAGTTACCTCTATCTCAGATCTTGAAAATGGTGAGTGCACAATTGCCAATATGAGCAAGGCATCAGTGAAAATCATGCAGAAGCAGGGTAACTTTTAGGGCAAATTACTAAAATTTTTGAATTTTGAATCAAAATTAATGAAGTTTTGACTGCTGGAAATGCATCCACTAAAACCCTATGCCTAAACATATATAAGAAAACAAGGGCTTCCCTGGTGGCGCAGTGGTTGAGAGTCCGCCTGCTGATGCAAGGGACGCGGGTTCGTGCCCCGGTCCGGGAAGATCCCACATGCCGTGGAGCGGCTGGGCCCGTGAGCCACGGCCGCTGAGCTTGCGCGTCCGGAGCCTGTGCTCCGCAACGGGAGAGGCCACAACAGTGAGACGCCCGCGCACCGCAAAAAAAAAAAAAAAAAAAGAAAACAATATGAGATTGTTTAGTATATAAAAATAGATTTCACAGTCGATATATTTGTAGATACAAAATGCATTTTTCCCCAAAAAATTAAGCATTGATGTTTGCTTAAATTTATATGAAATGAAAAAAATGAGTGGAAGAATACACCAAAATTTGAAGTTTTGTTACTAACAGGAAGTATATAGTAACATATGTGGGTTGAAGTGGAGATTAAATAGTTTAAGAACAAACTTTTATTTTAGAGTAGTTTTATTTTTACAGAAAAGTTGCAATGATAGTACAACTATTTCCTATAAAATCCATATCCAGTTTTCCCAATATTAACATATTACATTAGTATGGTAATTAATCACAGCTAATGAATTAATATTGATACATTATTATTAACTAAACTTCATACATTATTCAGATATCCTTAGTTTTTGCCTAATATCTTTTTTCTATGCCAGGATTCCATCCAAGATAGAAATAACTATTTCTATATGTATCCATTTGTGTCTGCATTAAGCTAACCATGAGTTCATACTATCTTCAACTCTAATCTACTAACATGTGGATCATTCTAGCTTTCTCACCCTACTTGTCAAAAACTACCCACTCCAACAGTGAAAAACCTGGCTCCTAACACCTGCCATCTGTTTATTTCATTATTGAATTCTAATATGTATTCATGTACAATGATTTCAGAATTGTCATACCCCCATATTAAAACACTTTACCAAATACAACATAATGCTTACGTACAGTTTCATTCATTTTTAATCTTACCATCTTCATTCATTTACAGAGTTACTACCCATTTAAGTTTGGTTATTTCACACATTTATAATGCATTTAGATTATTTTGTCACAGTCTGCATTCCATCTTGGAAATTCCTGACCACTTAATTTTTTTAAGGTTCAATCTTTGTGCTGTAAAATTCAATGCATTTGACATGCATAGTGTCATTAATTCACCATTTTGGTGTCATACAGACTAGTTTTCCTGCCCTAAAATATCCTCTATTGTGCTTCATCTATTCAAACCCCACCTGCAACTCTGGGCAACAATGATCTGTTTATTGCCTGGGTCATTTTGTGTTTTCTAGAATGTCATATGAATTGAATCATATAGTAAGTAGCTTTTTCATACTGGTTGCTTTCACTTAATAATATACATTATTTGTGCCTTGAAAGCTCATTTCTTTTTATTGCAAAATAATATTCCATTGTAGGGATGTACCACAGTTTCCGATTTGTATATCCATTCTCTTTGAAGAACATCTTGATTGCTTCCAGTTTGGGCCAATAATGAATAAAGCTGCTATAGACATTCACATTCAGGTTTTTGTGTGAGCAAGTTTTCAAAACTATTGGGTAAATATGGGAACAAGATTGCTGGACTGTATGTTAAGATTGTGTTTAAGATTTATAAGAAACTTCCAGTCTGTCTTCCAAAGTGGTTGTACAATTTTGCATTCCAACTATCACTGTGTGAGAGTTCTGGCTGCTCTACATCCTCACCAGTAGTTGAGACTGTCAGTTTTTTTTATTTCAACCATTTTTTTAGGTGTGTGATAGTACCTCTCTGTTGTTTTAGTCTGCATTTCTTTAATGACAAGTGATGTTGAGTCTTTCTGTATACCTATTTTCCATCTGTATATCTTCTTTGATAAAGTGTCTGTTCAGATGTTTTGCCCATTATTTAACTGGATTTTTTTATTGTTGAGTTTTAAACATTCTTTGTATATTTTGTATATGATCCTTTGTCATGTATGTTTTACAAATATTTTCTCTTAGTCTGTGCCTTGTCTTTTCATTCTCTTAACTGTCTTTCAGAGCAAAAATGTTTACTTTTATATTATTAACATCTTTAAATTAAAATTCTATATTGTATTCTTATCTTCATTATATAGGTTATTTTTATTACTAAAAATAAAACAGACAATAAAATAAATATTTAGAAGTAGTTTCCCAAATACTTTAATAATAAATTATATCTGTGCATATCTTTGTATATGTTTACATTATATTTTAGAAACTAATGTTTACAAAGTGAGCAAATGGTCACTCAGATGCTGTTTGCTTTATAAATTCTCTTATGTTTCTTGTCACAAATGGAAGCTCCATATCCAATTGCCTTTTTTTATATTCCCAATATACACACCATTCAAAACAGAGATTATAGTTGTTAATTTAAAAAGGAATTAAATTCTATTAATTATTTTTCTAATTAATTTTATAATTTTAAACAAAATTTCAGAAATACTGGTTTCAAAATATTTCTGGACAACATCTTTTGCATTGAAAGCATCACAAATTTCAGTTAGAAGTACTTGTTATTCTCTATTGCTAACTTCACTATATAAAAATAATTCTGATCCATTCAGTTACAGAAAACATACAATATTTCAAAATGATATGTAGAAAGTTTTCAGAACTCAGTTAAAATATTTTTAACTGATTAAAGCCTTCAAATAGATTTTTTGAGCTACAGCAATCCATGCAGAAAATCCCTTTGTTAGGTTTCATGATAGTAAAACTAAAAGCATACCAAATTATGATTATCCTATTTTCAAAATCTCAGACATCTTTTTGTCTTAAAGGCAGTATTTAAACACAGTCCTTTTATTGCAGGCCTGCACACTTTACAGTTCCACTGTGTGTATGATTAAGGTATGATTGAGGCATGAGAGGTGAGAGACTTCTAGGAAATATAATTACTGTGCTTGACAAACCTTGAAGAGCTTGAAAATGTCATAGTGCTATAAGCTCAGGTTGTAATTGTGACATCACAAGTGTTTCCTATGAGAAAGCGAGCGAGTGAAGTCTTACAAACAGAAATTATAGGAAGTAATTGAAGGCTAGACTGAACTCTTCACTGGAATGATAAAAAGCCTTTACCAGTGATTTTTGTTATCCTTCAATTACTTACATTTCAATTACACTCTCTCTAATACCAGCTCTCCTATTCATCCTGTTAAACACACATTCAATAGCTGTATTTTTCTTACTAACCATTCACTGGAAAAAGTAAAATATTTTTTAAAGGCCTGTATAGCTAAGAGGACTGATGGTGGACATAAGTGATACTTACATTTATGAGAGTATTGCAAGTCAGCCACAGATTCATACAAATAATGGGTAGCTATCATTGGCTATGTGAAAATTATTTTGAAAGATTTTTCAAGTAAAGTAGTTGTATCAGTTAAGAATAAGCAAGCATTTATCCAAAGCTCATTGCCCTGCAAAGCAAATTAAAATAAACCTAGAGAAGATCACAGTAATGGTCTGAAGACATAAACAAACCAAGCTCACTTGGTTAAATTGTCATTTATTTCAATTTTCTTAGTATATATCTTTTTATTATTATTATTATTCCAATTACAAAGTTATACCTAATTTGCATACCTGTGAAATGTGACCATACATATCATACCCTTAGACAAACAGTCTCTACCCTTTCTTTCTGTATGGCTATTTCTAGCCACACAAGATAATTTAGCAATACTTCTAGAAGTATTAATTACGAGTGAAACCTGTTGCTCTTAACAGTATTTTTATTTTATAGTGGTCCACTTTAAACTCCTGGTTCCAAATGAGTAACCTGTCTGTAACAAGAAAAAATATCACTTAAACTTACACTAATCATAGTGTTCACGATCCAAGAGGTGGCAGCAAAGAACTAATTGGAAATTCTCTCTGTACATTGATTTGCCAGCAAAAGAGGTATATGTAGACTAGACAAGAAGTACTGCAAGGGGGTAGAGTTGAACCAAGAGCATGAAATTAGTTCATGCAGGGCAATCTTAAAAATGTTAATCTAGGGTCCTTAAACAGAACATCTCGAAATATACTAAGTTAACATTCAAAACACCAGTTACAAAGGCTAGGGGAGAAGAAGCTGATAATAAAGCAAGGAGTCAAAATCCAAGCCTTTAAAGTAATAGTGCTTAAAATGCCAAAAATCAGGTTGAAATAAGGTATCCTGACTAATCATCAATGGCTAAGTGTTTCAATGCTGTGCAATATTCTTATGTTGACTTGAAAGATGATTATCTTACATTGAGTTCAGAGTCACTTAAAAATCAGTCTTTTAAATATAAATAAAAGTCTAATCTTCCTTTGACAAAAATATCTTGAGTTTTTATGATTAGCTCAGTATTGAAATACATGCTAAAGAAATAAATATAAATAAAACTGTTTTACTTTCAAACTAATAGCTTTAGATAAAAAGGCATCATTGAGAACATGGTAAAAATATTTTGATCAAAAGTTGAATTTATCTAAAAGTTCTAACAATTTTAAAGTATAGACATTTAAAAATTATATCAAAATAATTAAAACAAAAATAAAGGATATTACAAGAAAATACTGGAAAACCTAACATCCTTGTGTGAGATTTCAATACACTTTTTCAGAAATTGATAGGTCAAGCAGATAACAATTAAAAAATATGTTGAAAAATTAATAACAAAGTCAATGTTTTAGCTAATGCATGAATAGAGAGTTATACATCTAACAATGGAAAAATATTCAGTTTACTGAAGAGTACATGGAGTAACATGTACAAAAAATAACTATGGCCTTACAATAAATAATAATCTTAAATAATCAGTAAATAATCTTAGAGAATTATTATCACAGATAGTCCATTCTCTTTTACAACAAAAACAAATTAAAAGTCAATAGCAGAAAGCTATATTAAAACTTCCATATATTTGAAAAATTTAACATATACTTCAGTTATGGTTAAAGAAGAATTAATGGAAATAAAAATAAACAATTCCATGGCATTGAAAACACCACATACAAAACTGTGAAAGCAGTGCTTAAAGAGCAATTTATAGACTTAATAGTTTATTCTATATCTACTTTAATTATTTCTTCATAAATGTTAATTTCTGCAAATCAAAGCATCATTCTATATAACTTCTGATGATCTTGATGTTTTATAAAATATCCAAATTTCAGGTCACCGATGATTTTTTCTTACATGGAAAATAAAGATATATGCCAATCAATTGAAGGACACATCATTTAAGCTTCTATAATGAAAGAAAACAATTCCCCTAATTAAAATATGATACATTATATTTTAAAAACTCATCCTGATTTCCAAAATGTTAAAATTTTGGAAACAAATGTATCTAACAATTCATAAAACACAGTATACTTATGCCCATTTTTAGGGAACATCTTTTTGTTTTTCTAATTGGTTTAAATTCAGAGGAAATTAAATATTTTTTGTCAGTAACCAAAATGTCTAGCCAGATATCAAATACCCACAATGAAAAATATTAGCAAGTTTAGTCTGTATCAAGTAAAAGAATTGAATTGTCACTCACATTATTTTCTTGAAAAGGATAATGATTATATAACTGAAACATTTAGATGTGAAATTAAGCAGGTAGAAAACAAATTGTTTATGTATAACTAGAAAAAAGATATGATTGCAAGGAAATACTAGGAAGGTCTCTAGCACTACAAGTTTATTCAAACACTCTCCTACACATACTTCATATTGCTTATTGTTTTACATTTTGCATGACAGTTTTTAATCCTTAGAAATCCTCTCACTGTTGCGGCCTCTCCCGTTGCAGAGCACAGGCTCCGGACGCGCAGGCTCAGCGGCCATTGGCTCACGGGCCCAGCCGCTCCGCGGCATGTGGGATCTTCCCGGACCAGGGCACGAACCTGTGTCCCCTGCATCGGCAGGCTGACTCTCAACCACTGCCCCACCAGGGAAGCCCCAAGAAAAATAACTTTTATGTAGAACTCTACTATAAACCCTTTTAAACATTACTACACTTGTTTTGAATTTTTATTTTAATTTATATTATATGCTTAATTCATCCTGATTGTGAGAAAGTTTAAAATAACTTTTTAAAACAGAAAATTATCAGGAATAAAATTACCATCACTGTATTTTCTAATTATGTAGGTTGGATAATTTGGAAAATAATAATGGAGAAAGCTGTACATCCCACATAAAATGAAGAGTCTTTCTTCACTTTTAGGGAATTTCTTCTTTATTTATTTCTTCATTGCTTTTCTCATAATCTTTTCCTAGAAATTCTATTAGATGGATTTCAGAAACTCTGGATGATTTCTTCATTTGTTTTAAATTTTCTCTTGTAATTTCCATATCTCCATCAATTTGGCACTTCCTAATGGAAATTGCTGTGCCCTGATGTACAGTCACTCTAATTATTATAAACAAATGTTCCAGTTATTATGGCTGCATAGTAAATTACCTCATAATTCAGTGACATAAAACAATGATTTATTATGCTTGTGGATTTTGTGGGTCAGGAATCTGAACAGTTCATGACAGGGATAGTTTGTCTTTGCTCCATAATATGTGGGACCTCAAACTGGATGACTCAAAGGCTTGGGGCTAGAATCACCTGAAGCTTTGCCTACTCACAACGTGTTTGGAGAATGAAGCTCACCGGTGGCTTACATTAGTTGAGGTTGTTGAACAGAGCCCCTAAACTTGGCATCTCCATATAGCCTGGGCTTCTTCACTGCAGGGTGTCTGGACCACAGGGTAAACATCCCAAGAGAGAGCGAGTCAGGTGAAACCATATCATCTTTTATTACCTATATTCAGAAGTCACACAATATCACTTCTTATATTCCATTCATAGAGGCAATAACAAGATCCCACTGAGTTCAAGGAGAAGGGAAAAAAATTCTTCTCTTGATGAGACCAGTAACATTCTGGAGTGAAACCAGAAATATCGCAAGGGACAATTCTGTAAAATGCAATCTGCCACAACTAATCTCTTTCTATGAATTTATTGTCAAGGAGGGAAAATAATTGACTTGGTAGAGGATAAGGGGTAAGAAAACATTTTTATTAATTTGAGAGACAATAAGAATTTTTATGCTAGTCAGAATGATTCAGAGTTAGAAAAATTGATGATAGCAGAGAAAGGGAATGCATGCAAGAATGAAGTTCTTACAAACTAGGTAGGATCTGATCCAGAACAAACAGATGGAATTGGCCTTTGAGAGGGCCACTTCTTCCATCTTTCATTGTAATGATAGAAAACACAGAGACTTTGGTTTTAGTTATAGATAGGCATTATTTGTTTAACAAACACTAATATTGGTTTATTATATGTAAGACTTTGTTTTAGGTAGTTTATATATGTTAACTGAATCCTTACTACAACCCTACAATATTATATTATTCCTGTGTTACTTACAGATAAGGAAACCGAGGCACAGGAAAGAAAAATGACTTGCTCAATATCACACAGTTGATGATTGGGAGTTGGGATTCAAAGCCCACCACGTGAGTTCCAGAAAACATGTTAAGCACTAGGCTAAACTGCCTCTATTGGCCAACTTAGTTGAAAAAAGATAAATGAGTTTCCAAAAGATTGTTCCCATTTTTAATCAATAAGAACGAGTTTGTCACCCAAGAGCATCATAAACACACTACCTTAAAGACCAGATATAACCTAACATTTATTGGGGGAAATCTTATAAGCAGAAGCATGTTAGAGTTCACTCAACCCCCAGAACTCTCATTATTCCACAGCACAGGCTGTACAAGGAAGTTCCATACACAGAGAGGCCAAGGTTCCAGCAGAGACGATCCTGGATAGGCTACAGATGGACCTTTGCCAGAAGGTACTCCAAGAGGATGAACAAACCTGTCCTACACTGTGTTACATACTTATAGGTTAGCCTAAACTGGACTACAAAACTTCTATTTTCTTTAAGTAATAAATATTTCAAGGTAAGCTAAAGAATACTGGAGAGTGTGCACACTCAGGTCCAAGTTCTGCACACTGAGGACTCTGAAAAAAGCCAGGAATGCTGACATCAGCCAAAGGCCTTTTTTGCTGCCCAGAAGAGAAAGCTCTCCACTGAAGTGCCAAAAGGATAAAGGAATAATCCTCCATATCACCCAGATTTTTCTGTCATCAAAGATGATATTATCATTAGAAGACAGAAGTGAGACTATGTTGAGAAGTGGTTTGGGTATGGAAAATGCAAAAACAAATTTATTACGGAAATTTAGTGGTATAATTTATTAGTGCCGAATGCCAACGTAAGGCTGAGGGTTACAAGTTTAAAGAGAGCAGTTAACATTGTTTTGAGAGGTTTTCAGGTAATATATAGCTTTTTGAAAACAGTTTACTGAGCTTTTAACTAAAGTTAGGGCTTTATCAACTTGATATAATTAATGAGCAAGTGTCAAAAGTATTAATAATGTGTGTAAGGAAGTTTTGCAACATAGGATCTAATATTTGTAGGCAAGGAAGAGAAAATATGAAAGGAGTGATGAACAGTGAAAGAGAGAAGTAGTTTAGTTTGATGTTACTAGCTTACTGTGAATCCATTTTGGCATCTTTTTGTTCCCCTAAAACTTCACAAAACCTAGTTTTAAATAGTTACTCTGGATAATTTTCTGAGAAAACTCTTTAGAGTTATATTCAAACTTTGAAAATATTAGACTTTTAAAAACACTAAATCCTAGTGAGTTTTCTATAAGATTAATACATATATATTACTAGTTGCCATAAAGGTAATAATGTTCCTAAACTCTCACTCCTTGGAATTTATTTATTCTAAGATAATGATACATTTTAAGGAAAAATCGCATTTAAAGGAGAAACATGGATATCTCTGAATACTTATAGCACTCCGATATTTTTCTAATGTTTAGTCTTATTTGTACATGATCTTATTTCTAGTTTTCTCTCTAACCTCAATGGGAATGATCATACTACATATTGCTGACATCTAGACTCTTCAACTAGTGGATAACTAGTGGGATAAAGGGTTCAGTGGAAGAAAAAATAAAAAGGCATAGCCTCCCTCTAAAATTGCTCAATGGCCTAATGTTGGAAAAGGAAATTTGTCAAACTGAATATTTCTGGATCCCTTTGATGTACAAGCAATGGATACAATGTAATGTGTACTTTTTGGATTGATCTCACATCAACACATTAGAGCAGCAGGAGATCCCCAGTGGTCTGGGCCTAAGAGAAAAGGAAACTTCTCCTTCTCCAGGGTTAGAGGGTGTTTTTCTTGTATTTTCTTCCAGATGAAATTGGTCTTCACATGTGCTCTTGGGCAAAAGCATTTGCTGCCTTTCCATTTGCTAATAACTTAATATTTTGTTCTTTAGTGGAGGAAGTACCAGGTAGGGTAGCTGTGGTCCCTGCACTCATCCAGCCTTGCATCACCAAGGGAAGCATTGTCTTATATACTGCCCTGTCCCAGTCTTTGTGAGGATCCAGTGTGTTCTACAGAAAAGAGCCTATGAGTATGTGCAAACTCCTTCGTGTCTACATTTTTAGATTCTACATCCTCATGCTATTTCACACTCGGCCTTTAACAATTCATTAAAAACAATTGCTGATTTCTTCCTGTCTACTTGTGTGGAGACCTTTTCTTTCTCTTATTGCCACAGACTGGCTAATGTTCACATCCCATATCTCCTTTGAAATTCTTTTTCTTTCTTTTAATTCTAGTCTAGCTGGTTGTTCTGTGACTCCAGCACTCTGAATTCATGATTTAGTATACTATCCGACTTGTTCTTGTTGTTAAATTAGAAATGACACTTCTTTTTCTAGCTTTTCTATTCAAGATAGAAATCAGAAGCCTTAATCACACTCCTGGGCATATATCCAGAGAAAAACATGGTCCGAAAGGATACATGCACCCCAATGTTCATTGCAGCACTGTTTACAATAGCCAATACATGGAACCAACCAAAATGTCCATCAACAGAGGAATGAATAAAGAAGATGTGGTACATATATAGAATGGAATATTACTCAGCCATTAAAAAGAATGAAATAATGCCATTTGCAGCAACATGGATGGACCTAGAGATTGTTATACTAAGCGAAGTAAGTTAGACAGAGAAATAGAAATAGCATATGGTATCATACAGGGAATCTAAAAAGAAATGATACAAATGAACTTATTTACAAAACAAAAACAGACTGACAGACTTAGAGAATGAACTTATGGTTACTGGGGGGAAGGGTGGGTGGAAGGGATAGTTAGGGAGTTTGGGATTGACATGTACACACTGCTATATTTAAAATGGATAACCAAAAAGGACCTACTGTATAGAACAAGGAACTCTGCTCAATATTATGTAAGAACCTAAATGGGAAAAGAATTTGAAAAAGAATAGATACATGTATATGTATAACTGAATCACTTTGCTATACACCTGAAACTAACACAACATTGTTAATCAACTATGCTAACATTGTTAATCAACTATGCTTCAATAAAAAATAAAAAGTTAAAAAAAATAAAATAAAATAAACCAAAAAAAAGAAGACTTGCACTATTTAATCTTAAACTGGTGGCCAGGGAGGAGTTTTAATTAATAAAATTCCAAAGCTTTTAACTTGTATTCATTGAATCAAAAATCCCTATATCAAGATTTCAAAGAAAACTTCAAGGTATGCTCTTGGATAGCTCTTGATGAAGATTGCTATTTGTTTATATTTTTTAAAATATACAGTTTGTTTTAGGGTATAAAATTTTTCCTAAACAGGGGGTGGCAGTGATCAGAAAAAAATTGCATGACAGGGGCAGAAATCTTCTCAAAAAGGTTTACATTCCACTTTCGGATATTTTAACTTATTTAATATTCAAATAATTTTATGACATAGGTTCTATTAATATCCTTATTTTACACAGATGAAATCAAAGAAGGTGAACGTAAGTAACTACTCAAGAACATCAAACTAGTCATTGGCCATGCCAATATTCAAACCAGGAAGTCTGGATAAAGAAGTTATATTCTTAGTCTCTATGCCAGCTGCCTCCCAAGATAGGTTATTAAAGAAAATAAATGAGGAGTATTCTTAATGATTATTTTGCTTAGAACCTATAATATAAGCTCTGAATACATTATCCAAAGAAACCAATAGAGGTCATTTAACTATAATAATCATAAATAGATATTTTGAAATTGGGAGCCTAGAATTATACTCTAAATTAACTTTAAGATGTCATGTAATTAAACATTGTATTATTGGTTATAGAAACGTTTTTCTCTTCTACTAACAGAATATTGAGTAACATATGAATTTGTATTTCTTTTTAATCACTTTTTTTTTTTTTTTTTTTGGCAGTACGCGGGCCTCTCACTGTTGTGGCCTCGCCCGTTGTGGAGCACAGGCTCCGGACGCGCAGGCTCAGCGGCCATGGCTCACGGGCCCAGCCGCTCCGCGGCATGTGGGATCTTCCCAGACCGGGGCACGAACTCGTGTCCCCTGCATCGGCAGGCGGACTCTCAACCACTGCGCCACCAGGGAAGCCCTCTTTTTAATCACTTTTACATAAGCCTCTAGAGATAAAATGTTTTATAAAATACAACAAAAAATAAAGCTGGATCAATGGGTACGTTTTGTTGGACATAGTCTCCCAAGACTAGAAATGTCTTCCTATACCCTACTGACAAAGGAAGCTGATAATCCTAATCCCTACAATAATAATCATAATCCCTACAGTGATACAGAGACACACAAAAAATGTATTTCCTGAAAATGTATGTTTGTTAAGCACATATTATTTAGCAGGAAATGCAATAGTTCTTTTGATACATATTATCTCATTTACATACCCAGATTTTCCCTAAGAGATCAATATCAATTTCTCAGTCTTATAGATGAGGAGACTCATTTTCTTGGAGGTTAAAATCATTTGATAGAGATCACACTGAGATTATTTTATCTGAATTTAAATCTAGTTGCTTAACTCATAAATAAACAGACTTCAGACTTGAGAAAAGCACATGTTTACATGTGTTAACAAACACCCTGAACCTTAACAGACATTGCTTGAAGGCTAAAAGAAATAATTATGGTCTTAAAGGCTAGCAGGTAATGGCTCTGAAAACAAATGTGTAAACTCATTTTTACTTTATTAATAACGTATCCCTATTGTCAGCGTCTGCACAGGAAATTCTGGGATTACATTCTTTATTTTAATGACAGAGTGACTAGGAAGACTAGGATTGTAGTATATGTATCATGCAAAAAATGCTAAATTATTTACTAAATATATTCATATTAGTAATGTTCAGTGATAACTGGGTTGGTACTATTTAGTGATAATAAAATAAATAAGTAGAACTAAATATAAAAGAACTGCAAATGTACATAGCATTCTTGGGATCAAAATTCAAAGATCTCAAAGATCTCAATCAGCTGTATACAGAATAATTGTTCATTGTAGAGCAAATTGGGAAAGATTCTATTTTTTAGGAGGCTATGTATCTAACAGTTGCTTTACTGTGGGCTTGAGTGTGATGTATCAATACTTTACACATCCAAACATTTCAAGTCAGAATTAGACAGTAAAACTGCAGATTTACTTGGAGTTATTAATTTAGTGTTGCTGACTTTGGCAGAGTTTAGGAACATTTATTTTTCTTAATGTTTTCGCTCCTATGTCCTCAGGTAATTCACAGCCTGCCTTGGGATAGTTCTAATCTTTCCAGTAAAATTTAGTCTCGCCTGATTAATTTTGTCTGGTATTCTTTTTCTCCCAGTATGCTCGTATTTCTTTTTAATCTCTTTTCACTAAGGAAATACTCGTTCTATTTAACTGAGTTAGATGATGGGTTAAATATATTATTATTAGAAAGATTAAAAAAAATATACCACAAAGCAACTAATTACTTCTTAGTAAAATGAGGATAAAGTATAAAATTATGAGTATAATAGCTACATCTTCAGTGAAGCTCAGAAGAGCACATTTTGTTTTTGACCCAGGCAGTAATCCTATGCCTCTGTATAAGCTGTTAGTGTACTTCTTTTGCACTTACTCTGGAGAGGAAGGACATGACTTATAGAAGGGAGAGGATTCAACTTTCCAAATTAGTTGCTAGGTTGAAATTAGAAATCCAGTTTCTAGCTCAGTACAGCAACATTGGTATCTTTCCTCTTGGAAGCAGAGGTTGTTTAAACTTCCCTCTTTTGATGTTTGCAACAGTACTAAATTCAGAATAAGACTAGAGAGATGTTTGTCTGACAAGGAAATAAGACTAAGGATCCGATTCACCTCTGGAAGCAACCTACTGAAGAGCTTACTCTGAGTTTTGAGCAAAGCTGTGTGTCTCTGCTTCTAGTAACTCCTTGTAGAATGACCTTCATGCCAGAATTTCAGGGGCATTGAGAGCATCAGTCTGTTACTATAATCGTTAAATTCTTCCTCTGGAGTGCACTTCATATGAAGGATATTCAAGTGAAGGACAGACTCTCGATTCTTAATGACTGAAGTTGCAGCTTTATATTTTCAGATAATATAAAATACAGACAAGGAGAAGTAAACAATAGTTTACTATGCGGAAAGGGTATAACTTTGCTCAAGGCTATTTTCCTCTAAGAGGGATATATCAGAAGACCACAGAACTATAATATATAACATGGTATAGAACTAATTCATTGCATTTTAAAATACTCATACCCTAAAACCATTTGATCTTCATGGGATCTAAAGAATTCCACATACCCTAAAATCATTTGACCTTCATGGGATCTAAAGAATTCCACATCCTATAAGGAAAGGGAAATGAAATCTAATTGGCCACTTACCCTATTACTCACATAATAATATTACTCACTTCAGAAGGCACTATGAATCCCTGTTGCCCAGAGCATAAAGCATAAATTCCTCAATGTCTTGCATAAAGTTCAATCAAATTTTTTATACTTTTTTCCCCCACCATTTCTTCCCCACACAGACCCTCTGCCCTAGGCAAATGGGTTAGAGACATCACCCATCACAGTCCCCTCCCCCACCACCAGCTACCCACTCTTGTCTCCTTCTTTGTCTTCTATTTCCTTCCCTCTCTAAGGCATCTTCTTTCACTAAGTCCCACTCCACCATTTTTATCACCACTTTTATCACCACTTTTATCACCACCAATTTATCACTTTAAATTCTCACACTTTTAAGGTTTCTCTCATGTAATATGGACAACAATAGCCAACAATTGTACAAAATAATTATTTGTGTCTATTAAGTTTTGTATATGCATTGCTTCTTATAATACTCAAAAAAATCACTAAATGTTAGGTATTATTATTTCTGTACTAGATTATAAACTCCATTAGGGAACTACAAGTGCTCAGTGGATATTGAAGGAATAACTTCCATTCTATGTATAAGAAAGTATATGTTCAATGGGATCAATTAATTTGGCAAAAACACACAAACAACATGAGTAGGGTCTGTGTGATTATAAGGAATGTGATGCTGGGGAAATTCTTTCAGTAAGAAAAACTCTTCACACATTATTTCACTTTATCCTAAAATATCTCTGAAAATGGGAATTATTATCTTCATTTTACAGATGTTTTCTAATTAGATAGAATCAAGATTTGTATGCAGCACAATCTGATCCCCAAGTCCAGGTTATATTGACATTGATGTTTTACATCTCACAATATAAAATAAATAGATAAAATGTTCAGTAGTACTTAAACTATTCACTAAAAAATCTACCATCTTATCTCTAGGTATTAATTCTACCTTAGCATCCTGAGCAGAAGTTTGGACAATCACAGCCATGTTCAGATGATACAATACCCTGCAAAATAAACCATCAATCTGTCGCTTTGTGTGGCTTAGTGATGGAATCAAATCAACTGAAGAGCTGATCACATTGATAATGATAAAACGAGTTATTATGACAGAGGAATTATATTAAATAGCAAAAATTAATTTGGCAGCAGCTCAGAGATATAATCTGGGTCTTTTCCAATAATATTTTGAGTACATTTTCCTTGCATTATGTATGTTTTGTGACCATTATCTTTCTTATTGTATCATTGGAATGAAACCATTTCTTTCTGTTGCCACGATGCAAACTGCCTTACTGAGAGATTAGATTGATTTGCTGGTTATATATATCCTTTTGCTAAGTGATGGCAAATGGTAAATTCGGCTCAGTAAGGAAATGGCAGTAAAGTACATTGTGTCTTATTCTATAGCTGAGATAATCAAGAACATATTGTTGAGAAAACAACTAAATCATAATGTTTAGAGGAGAAATATCTTTCAGCAGTCTGCTTTTTTCAGCAGATGCTTTTATCAACTAGTTTTTCATTTGCGAAATTAAAGTCCCTGAATTATAACAGATGGAATCAGAAAAATATGGAAAAGTTCATAGACCTAAATAACTCCATTTTGTAGAAAATGCTCGCCCCATATTATCAAATACATATTCAAAAACTGTATATCAGCTGACATTCTGTCAACTAGAAATCTCAGTTTATTGGCAAGAATGTGTTGCTGTAATGCATCATAAAATAGCTTAAAATGAGGAATTCAATGTATTGGAAGAAGTTGTAATGCATGCTGCCAAAATTGAAATTAAAAATTAAATTTGTGTTTTGTAAAGTTGAAGAGTTAAATATTTTCCCTGTGCTCATGTTCTCTGAAATTGGAATCTTATTTCTCCATAATATAGTTATCTGTCCTCAAATTGCATAGCTCACCATACAAGTTAACACTGGCTTGAATATCTGCCGTCTTAAATCTTCAGTGTATCCATTGCAAATTCAAGAATCCCATATATGTATATCTATCTATAACCTCTGTTTTCCCTACTTATTAAAGCAATAAATTTAGTTAAACTAATACCTTTAAAATCTTGGGGCCTAAATCATCACTAGTAAGCATTCTTCTATTTTTCTTTTCTTCCTTTTGTTTTTCCTTGTATACCACCTTCTACAAGCCTCTTTAAGTGCTGAGACATGAAGAGCTGAGACTTCAGTGGTGATCCCTGGGACCCCCAAAAGACTTAGAATTATAGCATTCTGTTTATTCTAGATTGCTCCAATTATCAGAATACTTGAGTTGCCCAGTTCCAGATTTTCATCTTCCTGACCTGGACCTTCAAGGACACTGATATTCTGTTTCACTATTATATGTCTTAGCATTGACAAAGGTCTCAATTTGACTCAAGCCAACCTACTGAAAAGGACCTTTCTTCTTAGTTTGATTATTTTACTCTCATGCCTAGAAAATGATGATAAGCTCCTCACTAATTTTATATTCTCTAGCTTGTATTCCTTGTAAAGTGATTTACATATTGATCTGATCATGTCAATTCTTTGATTTCCTCTACACTTCAAGAGCACTTGGCACCTTTCTCTGGTTAAGTCCTTATAATACTATCTTCACCCAGTAACTTGAAATGTAAATTGTTATTTTATCTTTATGTCAATCTCCTGCCACAACAAGGTAAATCATACAGTTCATGATTCATAATTGTTTATTGAAATTGCATATGGGGATTAAAAGGAAACTAGGTATGTATAAAACTGCTAACCATTTTACTTGAGCAATAAAATGAATCATGGTGCCATTTTCTGAGTTGAGAGAGATTAAGACATGAACGTGTTTGTTTTGAGAGGAAGTCTAGAATTCTTCTATGTTCATGCTAAGTTTGAGCTGCCTATTAACACACAAGTGGAGTGTAGTTCAAAGGCAGACCAGGGTTGGATTATTCTTGGGATTGATTCCTCCATTTATGCACCTATTTCTTAACTGTCTGCAAGCAGATATTCAAAAATTCTCTGTTTGCATGTAAAAATGCAAATTGATTGACTCAATAAAATGTGTTTATAACATATTTTGTGTTAAAATTAGCACTGTACTCTGATTGCTCACCTTTGAATTAGTTCATAGGTCTGACAGAAATTCAGATTTTTACTTCATTGCCCTTTGATACATTTATTCATGTATTTATTCTATTCATTCAACAATACAGGCAAATATAAATAAGATATGGCTCTATACAATCAAAGACCCCACAGATTAATGCTAGAGATCAACAGTTGCAATATAGAGGATTATGAGTTAAAATAAATTACAGAAGTGCTTCGGGAACATATAGGAATGATATTTAATCAAGCAAATGTTGGTAAAGGAAAAGGGTAAGTGGAGAGAATAACCGTATGTTTTCCAAAGAAGATACCTGAGCTGAGTCGTAATAAAGTCTTCAAAGATGGGAAAAATAAAAAATATTCCATTTAGAGCAAAACATGTAAAATAGACCTAGAGGACTAAAATAATTCTAGTCACTTACAATACCGTGTTGATGGGAAGCCATCATGAAACATCATGAAAGTTTCTTGTATATTGTGCCTGGCCTTTTATATTTTACTTTGAAGACAATGAGGATTCATAAAGATGTTGATCGGGGGGATATATGATCATATGTAAAGTTAAGAAAGATTGGTTACATTTTGTAGAAAGTATAAAGGAGATATATTAGAGGTAAGATAGTTAATTAAAAGAGTATTGCAATAATTAAGGTAAATCCAAAGTTAGAAATAAAATAGAGATGTAGGAGGTAATAAAAAGAAATGAACTGAGAATGATTATTTGGCTCAAGTAAATGAATAGTATAGATGGTAGCATCATTTATAGAAGGATGGATTGCAAATCTGGAGGATCAGATTTGGGAATGTAGAGAAGGTCCAGTAGAAGGAGGATAATACAAGGTAATTCAGTTCAGGTATATTGAGTTTGAAATGCTAGAGGACAGTGAGGTAAAGATGCATGTAGTTGAATATATAGGTCTAGAACTCAGGGATATAAATAGGGGCTTGGGAGTTATCAGTCTTTATTTGTGGCATAACAACAAGGATGCTCACTTCCACTGCTTAATATGTGCTAAGAATAAAGAGAAATATTCATTATTCAAGATTCAATAATTCTTGTTATCTATTATGTACTATTCTAAATGCTTTCACATGCATTATCTAATTTGAAATTCACAGGAATTCTATATGAATAGGGAAGAGAGGTTGCATTATGATTGCCATTCTGTAGATGAGTAAACTGAGACCCAAAGAAGTTAATTTCAAAATTACACTAAACTAGTGCCAGCAGAACTAAGAGGTGGACTCAGATTAGCTGACTTTAAGCCAAGTCCACTTTCAATATTATTAGTTACCTGTCACAGCCATTGTTCATATTTTGGTAGTATGATAGAAATTCAGCAGTGAATTCATAACAATCATACTAACTATAGAGTTTATAAACAAATTAATATTCTTATATTAATTCTGAGATCAGAATCTATACCATTTACTAAATTCAGAATACAGCAACATCCACAGAAACAACCAGTTGTCTTCAACAGATTTAATATAGGCTATTCTGTTTTGTATTTTGAAGCAAACTCACCTATTGCATAACTATTCTGCAAATATTACAACTTTTTTCAATAAGCCATCTAATGCACAACATTATTTACAAATATATTAATTTCTGCTAATATGGCCCTTGGAATGGTGATTATTTAACACTTAAAGGGTCTGCTTGTTCTTGTTTGGAGAATAAATGTGGAAAAGGCATTCAAATTTGTTTATAGTTGCCAATTATAAACAAGGAAGAAGTAGAAATTATTTCTATTCACACTAAATATTCATCTTAATGGGGGCCCATCATTAAGAACCTTGATTAATTGGTATATTTTATTCCAATTATGTAAGGCATTTTGATAGGCACTGTGTGGTAACAATGATGATAAAGACATTTCCTCCACTTGAAAGATGTGTATAGATTAATTGTAGAGATGGGAAAGGAAACAGTGGAACAAAATATTGTGCATAATATAAAGTCCCAATGGTAGTTTATATCAATATTTGGTTTAGAACAAAAAAGGTGAGTGGGTTAATAGTGGAAACTTCATGAAATCATCACCAATAAGACTGTGAAAGACAATCTTCACATATGGGAGGTATGAAAAGAATATTGTGATGACTAATCAGTTAAGCTATCAGTCAAGATAGTTTATGCATGGGCATTGAAAATGTGAAATCAACCAGGATCAGAGCCACATGTTTGACAGTATATCCCAATTTACTCATGAATGCCTATGTATGGTTCCTTTTTTGTCCATGTTTTCACAGTAACACTTTCTTAAAAAGAGTTATAGCTTACTGTAGTCCATGTGTTAAGTTTCTATCCTTCTTTTGTGGCTAAGACAAATGTTAGCTTTAGTGGATCTGTATTACTTAATGGCAGACATCTATCAGTTCATTTCGTAGTACAGAATTTATACAATATGATCTCTGATCCTTAAGTCTCACTATTTTTGTCATACTACTTCCATAATAGCAAGCACTCAGAAATACCCACAACACATTTTTTAGTAGGTAGATAAATGATATAGTTGTAAACCATTTTCCAAGGTTGTATTCAAAAGAAATAACATTAGCATGCATAATAATTTTACTTTTCACCTGTTGAGTAAATAAACCAGATTGCTTTTCTTTCATTGCCATGTATCAAAATAAAGGAGCAAATTAGTTGTAAGATTTGAGAACTTTAATATATTTTACAAAGTCTTCACTCTGTAATATTGTCATTAAAACTCATGTTTCTAATAATGGATTAAAATTAATAATTTTAATCAGAGAAGACCTCTGATTTTAGAATATAGTCAGTTCTTAGACTATAACTATTAAATAATTATACTTATAATTTTGATCATACATGGAATTTCTTCACTTATTTATTGAGATAATACATTACAATAAGAATATTTTATTGCAAGAATTCTCTGTATCATAATTCTGAATATCTGGGGCAAATAAAAATACTGAATAGTGTAATTAAATTAAGTACTGGAATTATTAAAACAATATTTATGTATCTACAACTAAAAAATATTTTTCCACTAAAGCTTACTGACACATTTTCAAATGAATAACATATTATTGTTTTTTCCCATGTTTCAGTTGGATTGGCAAACCCCTTCAAACCTGTACCTATCACAAAGTAATTGCTTGAAAATTTATATAACTCAGCATGAATGTCATATCTGAGTTTTAATATGGGTTTTAAATACATTCCAGTTCTAAACTTTAAAAATTTTTCTTTCAAAATTAACAGATGTGGAAAAAGTTTCTGGAGCATTTACCATTAGCAGTTTTCATGTTGAAAATCTCGTAGAGAAATCAGGTTACTGGGAGAAATATCAGAATTTAAGATTAGATTTTGTGGTATGATCATTGAAATCATGAAAGTAAATTAGCTGTTCTGTGTAGAAAGCATAGAGTGTGTAAAAAAAGAGAGAGAAAAAAGAAAATTAAAGAAAGGGGAAAAGGGAAGAAGGAAAGGAAGGAGGGAAAGAAGGAAGGAGAAGAGATGTAGGGAAGGAGGAAAATCAATCTATGATGGACTTCCCTGCTTTTCACCCCTATAACAGGAAGTGAAAATCAAGATGTTTCTCTTGTCTCCTACCTCAGGAGTATCCATTCACTTTCTGAATTTAGTAATCCTATTCGCTCTCACTGTTAAGAGTATGAGTGATGGCGTATTGCTGCGTAACAATAATACCACAAACCTAGCATCTTAAAGCAACATATGTTTGTTATCACACAGTTTCTGTGGATCAGGAGTCCAGGCACAGTTTAACTTGGGCCACTGCAAGGCTGAAATCCAGGTGTCAGCTAAGGATGCTGTCTCTTCTTCAGTTCTACATTTGAAAAACGATCTGCTTCCACACTCCCAGAGGTGTTTCTTCTGGGCTGTCAGACTGAGGGCCTCCATTTTTTTCTGTCTGTAAGTCAGAGACCACCTACAGTACCTTTCCCACAAGGGCATTCCCAAAAGAACTACTAAAGGATGATTGAGATCATGATATATATGAATGTATATGAATAAATATAAAATTCATTTTTATTTGTATAATGATCATATACTTATTTTTAAATAAAAATATGAACATAGCCAAATAATGAATTAGAATTTTTCTCTTCTATATTTCTAATAGAAAATAAAAAGTAAAATTTTGCTAAACCCGTTTATCCAAGGTCATTCTACTAATTTGTTTTATCAGTTCAAAATGACACATTAAAATTGTTTTACTCGTGGTGGAAAAGGATGAAAAAGGCATAAACACTAAGCTAAAGATCCACTGTCTAGAATAATTATTTCTGAAGTCCATGTTGAGTTAAGCAAGTGCTGAATCTTAAGTTAATTCATTTTCCAATAGACATCAATTCATAAAGAAGTAATCCATAAAATCCAACATAATTGAAGGTTTTATTATATCCAAAACAATTTTTACTTTATCATGTGAAATATCATTAGCTTATTATAAATAATTTTAGTAATATAAGAATACCATTTAATAATTTTAAAACACATATTTTATTTGTTAAATCGAAGAAGCTGAATGTTTGACAAAAAAAGAAAAAGAACACCAACTTCACACCTAAATATTTATTTACTTAAAATTGCATGTCTTATTTTCAGTTTGGAAGATTTATACTCTTTGAGACCATGGAAACCATTAATGCCAAGCATGATAGGTTTTCAATACATTTTCCCCTTCTAGCTTGATATGTGCTTTGTTTTCTTTAATTATGGTATAATGATTGGTTACTTGCACTGTTTCTGTTATGAACTGAGTTAGCCTCTTGGCCTTTCCCAACTAATAATGTGTCTTTTTGCCTCTCAAGTGTGTTTTTCCTCTGTATAGAGTACTTAGGATTTATCATGGTGCTTACTTATGTACTAATTTTTTGGCAAAATATGATAAATGCAAGAGAATGCCATCAGCCTGTATAAGAAAATTTATAAAACACTTTTGGCTATACTGCTACTAAATACTAGTACAAGACACAACAAAGCAGTATAACATGAATTGGAGAAAATAGCATATGAAATAACCCACTGTATAGAATCTAGATTTTTCTTTTCTTTTTTATTTTTTTTGAGACAGAGAATGTTGTAAATTTATACAAGCATAGGAATTTTCTCCTTTCAGATTAAACCTACATAACACTCTGTGTTGGGCTCAAATTTATGTCACTTAAAACTTCAGCATTTTTTATTATTTTATAGTCTTTATACTCCCAAATAGTCGGTTATGAAATTTTTTTGTAAGGTAACTATGCTTTTATAATACTCATGGACTTTTAGTATAAATGGAAGGAACTCTAAATTCCTAAGAGTTTACAAATTTTCCCTGTCAATGTATTTCTACCCTTCCCCTCTGATTTTAATGTTCCTTTTAAAAAGAAGGTAATTAATGACTTAAATAGGACGTGAAGGATTTTGAACAGATTGTACTTCCCTGTGACAGTATTTTAAATAACATGAAGCATCTTGCTCTTAATGCAAGGCTAGGAGGTTTGCAACTCTTTAGAGGAAAAATATCTAAGGATAGACTGCCCCAGAAGGGCTGCGTAATGAAACAATGGCATCTCCTGGAGGAACATGTATGGCTGAACCAGTAAGTAGGACTTAACATAGTATAACTATTTTAAAGTGTTGTATATCAACATGTGTGTATAAAAGTATACAATATGTATTTATTTATATATATGTACGCCACTGTAATAGTTTAAATAATAAATTCTTTTAGGAAACTATCACTAATTGCACTGATAGTAGGTGTATAATTTTGTCATTGATGCGAAGCTGAGGGCAAGGAATAATTAGATTGGCATGGTGTTTCCTCCTGATTCAGGATTTGTGGGGTCCTTAGACAACATTGGTAACAACCTTTCAGAAGTACTGATTACAGAGTGAGTTGCTCTGCATATTAACTACAGGTTTTCACCCAAGAGGGTATAGAAAAAAATCTAACACTATTAGAAAAAAACAAAATGGAGGGAAGCCAAGAATGCTTCGGAGGTGAGAGAGTCAAGCAATTGTCTTTGAATATAATGATTAAGATGCTCTTGGGCTGATGCAAGTTAAGTTGCTGACATTACAAGGCAGAAATAATAATGAAATCAATTATATAGCTCCTACTTTAACAATTTACTAGTTCTCTAAGTAGAAATGTAGGTTCTGAAAGGTGAGATTTTTATCAACGTACAATATCACTGTTCAATATAAGACTAAGTACTATTTATATAAAAATAGAAAGACTGAGTTTTAAGAATAAAAAATATTTTTGAAAGAAATACTGATATTTATAATTGTAATGTTGTAAGCACCTCATTTTGAAAACATAAAACTATGAAATGCAAAATTATCAGTATAAAAAAGTCAGGTTAGAAAATGTTGGATGTGTGCGAAAGATGACATTTTTACTTCAACTTGAATACGTAACACTTGTATTCGTAAAAGTACATGGATATGGGGAAAACAAGCCCTTTGTTATTATTTTGATAATTGTTTTACACAGAATGTTATTATGTGCCCAGAGTTTTATAGTACCTAAGAACTAATATTTAAAAGGAGGATTATGTGATTAAGGTCTGATTTCATGTGTAAAGATGTCTTATCCTAATTTCTTAGATATAATTAATCATTGTTATAAAAATATAAGAAAACAGTTTCAATATATTTTGGAGCTTTTTGATATACCAAAAAAGACATTTATATTTCACAATGTGGAATAAATACTACACAGAATATTTATACTTATTTAACAAAATATTTTTATATCAAATGTTTATTTAGCTTATATTTACTTACCACTAAGTACTATGACACTCACTAAGTACATATTAGATACTCAAGAAGAAATAAGGCTAAAATGCCTTGTCCTTATTCTCTGGGCTCTTGGATTTCCAATGGAAAAATGGGCAGCCAAACAGTATAGTATAGTGTGAAAATTCAGCAGTATAAGCATTTACTAAATTCAGAAGAACATAAGAAAAGAAGCACCGATGTCTTATGGACTAAATTATGAAAAGTTTCACAGAGGAGGCACTTAAAGGATAAGCACCTTTAAAAGTTGCATAAATATATGAAAACAGACAAGAAAGCTGGATGAAGGATGGGGTGAGAGATAGGAAGGGCGTTGCTCACTAAGAAAGCATTTGCAAAGGATGAAAGTAGTTCTCATCCATGTCAGACACAGTGCACCTCTTTTTTAGAACAAATAATTTCTAACACTCTTTTTACTTTCTTGAAATTAAATTAATGGTAACATAAACTTTCTGCACAGATACTTTAAAATGACAAAAATGTAATTCCCAAAGAGGAAAATAATAGAGAATTTAAAAAAAAATAATTTACAATAGAAAAATATACATTTCAATAGGCAAATGCGCAAGGCGCAACTGTATCTGGAGTATATTGTCTTAGGTGACATAGTTTTCCAAATGGGATCAACCCTTAAATTATAAAAAAAACAAAAAAAAAATTTTTCTGAGTACATAATGAGAAAGAAAGATTTTGTAGTGGACCCACAGTACAGTCTCTCTCTTTACTAGCATCTATCCTGGGAAACAGAAAGGTGACTGGTCCAAGCTGCTTCATAAATATATTAAACACAGACATCCTGGCAAACACTCTTACCATTTGTTAACAGGGACATCTTTAGCTATACAATGCTTTTCAGAAGCTACCTTATTTGTCCAGGATTGCTCATGGGAAACAAACCTAGAATGTATACATTTCTTATCATGTAAATTCCATATGCTAGCCTTGGTTATTGGATGGGGACTCAGTATATATTGGGTCGGTCAAAACGTTCATTCAGATTTTTCCATTCCATCTTACAGAAAAAACTGAATGAATGTTTTGGCCAACCCAAAATTTTGTTGAAGTATTTTGTAGGGATGCTTAGGTGATTCTCTGATAAAGAATCACTATAATAGAGGATGGAGTACTATAAGAATGGGAAAATTAGCGTGGGCTAAATTGAAATATATTTGCATACCGTATAATTCACCTGCCTCATGTGTAAAATTCAATATTTTTAGTTAATTTATAGAGTTGCACAACCAACACAATTTAGACTATTTTTGAACATTTCCATCATCCCTAAAACATTTCCAGCACCCTTGTACTCCTTGCAGTCAATCTCCACACCCTTGTCTCTAGAGATTTTCTTTCTTCTGAACATTTCTATAAATAAAATCATACCATATGTAGTCTTTTGAGACCGGTTTCTTTCACATAGCATATTGTTTTAGAGTTTCATCCATGTTGTAGCATATAGTTGTATCAATTTAGTTTCTTTTTTAAATTGCTGACTAAAATTTCATAGAATATTATTTTATTTATCTACTAAAAAATAATCTTAAAATTCATATGTAACCACAAGAGACCCCAAATAACCAAAGCAGTCTTGAGAAAGGAGAAAAAAAACTGCAAGCATTACATACCCTGGCTTCAAAATATATCACAGGGGACTTCCCTGGTGGCGCAATGGTTAAGAATCTGCCTGCCAATGCAAGGGACACGGGTTAGATTCCTGGTCTGGGAAGATCCCACATGCTATGGAGCAACTAAGTCCATGTGCCACAACTATTGAGCCTGCACTCTAGAGCCCGCAGCCATAACTACTGAGCCCACGTGCCACAACTACTGAAGCCTGTCCTCCTTAGAGCCCGTGCTCCACAACAAGAGAAGTCACTGCAATGAGAAGCCCGCGCACCACAACGAAGTGTAACCCCCACTCACCACAACTAGAGAAAGCTTGCGCGCAGCAAGGAAGACCGAATGCAGCCAAAAATAAATGAATGAATAAATAAATTATATATATATATATATGTACAATGAAATGAAATTGTTTTCTTACACTTATTTTCAGTTTTTTTACTGGTGTATATAAATAAAATAGACTTTTGTATCTTAGTCATGCATCTTGCACCTGTTATATTCAATTATTATAGTCATTTTCTTACAGATTCTTTATGATTTTCTACATACAGAATATTGTTATTGGCAAATAGAGCTTTTCTCCTCTTTTTTTCCAGTTATAATGCTAACTTTATTTATTTATTCTTGATTGCACTTCCTAGTTCTGAAAAACTTCTTTCATCATTAAGTAAAATTTACCTGTAGATTTATTGTAAATGTCAAGTTGAGGAAGCATCCTTTTATTAGTGGTTTTTGAGAAGTTGTGTTACCAATTGGTGTTGGATTTTATCAGATGCTTTTTTTGCATCTATTGAGTTCATCATGTATTTCTTATCTTTATTCTATTAATATAGTTTATTGCACTTATTCCTAGAATAAATGCCACTTTGTTAGGATTCATAATCCTTTTTATATGTTGTTGGATTTGAGTGGCAAATTTTTGTTGACAACATTTGCTTCTATATTTATAATAGATATTGGCTACTGTTTTCTTTTCTTATGATATCTTCACCTGGCTTTAACATTAAGGTATTACTAGTCTCATAAAATGTGTGGGCTTGTATACCCTTTTCTTCTATTTTATAGAATTTATGAAGGATTGGTAATATTTCTACTTTAAATATCAAATTAAATTCAACAATAAAGCCTCTTGCAACTACAATTTTCTCTATAGGAACATTTTCAATTATTAATTCAATTTCTTTATGTCAATTGAACTTTCTATTTCTTCTTGAATCAATTTTAATTTTTTCATTTGAAGAATTTTTCCATTTTATCTAAGTTGTGTAATTTGTTTGTATAAAGTCGTTTACACTATCCCTTTAGCATATTTTAAATTTCTGTGAGGTCAGTGGTGATGTCCCTTTTTCTTTGCTGATTTTGACAACTTGTACCTTCTTTTTCTAAAAAATTTCTTGGTCGATTTTATCTTTTCAAATACTAACTTTTGGTTTTATTGACATTCAGTATTGTTTTAATTTTTTCTATTTTGCTGACTTCTCATCTTTACGATTTCCTTCTGTTTTCTTTGGATTTATTTTATTTTTTCTCGTTTCTTAAGGTGAAAGCTAAGGTTTTTTATTCAAAATATATTTTTATTTGCCAAAAGATGTATTTGTCCCTATAAATTTTCTTATATGCACAGTTTTTAGCTGCATCTATAAGTTTTAATGTTTTGTTTTCATTTTCATTTAGTTCATAGTATCTTCTAAATTCACTTGCAATTTCTTCTTTGGATTATTTAGAAGTGTATTTTTATTTTCTGAATATTTATAAGTGTCCTCTTTTTTCATCTTTTGATAATTTCTAATTCGATTCTATTTGGGTTTTAAACAATTCTTTATACGGATTAAGGTCTTTTAAATTTATGGCTTAATACATGATATATCCTAGAAAATGTTTCATGTATGCTAGAACAAAATGTGTATGCTACTGTTGTTGTGTGATATGTTTTATGTTGATAGTGTTGTTCAAGTCTTTTATATCACTGCTGACTTTCTGTCTAGTTGTTCTATATGTTATTATGAATGGCACTTTGAATTTTCCTCTTATTTTTATTGAAATGCTTATTTCTCCTATCTATCATGCCAGATTTTTCTTCATGTATTTTGGGGATATTCTCATTTTAAAAAAAATTTTTTATTTTTATTTATTTCTGTTTACTAAGTCTAGATTTCTAAGTACTTCCCCTAGGTCAAAATAGTTTACGCATCAGCCAATAATTGCCCAGAGCTTGTGCTTAAACAGCTTGAGCCAGTAAGCATTCAACCCTTTACCAATAAACCTTTTTGAAAAAAGGGAATGTATTTAAAAATTCCAGGAATTTACAATTTTTTCTTGGCTTTTACTGTCTATGTGTACAGTGTCTCTCATTCAGTCAAAAACTATAGGTAGTTCCTGACTTCTTTGGAGACTCCTGAGTGTACTCATAGCCTACTGCATGTGCACAGCTTTCCAGACTACCAGAGATATGTGAGTATATAAAAGCTTATCAAGGTTGACTATGTCTCTCAAATTCCCTAGATCTACCTGTGAAACTTTTGACAAGTCTCGTAGTCCGTTACTGGCCCTTCAAACTATTGCAATTTAGTTTAGTGGAATGTTGGCCATTCCAAGTTATTTGTTATCACATGTCTCATGTTTGGACAGGAAAGACATGACCAACTAGGGTCTGGAATAGCTATGTGCCCTGGGCATCTTTCACTGAATTCCTGTAGTCTCTCCATATGATCTTTCCTGCTGGGAGGCTTCAAGGTAGCTGAATATCTTAGATGTTGTCTTAGGGCTTCCAAGGCATGTGGTGCATGCAAGAGAAGCCTGGTGAAAGCTGTTTTTTTCTATTGTAACCTAGACTCTTCTTCTCTGTCACAACTCTCTAAGTCAATCTCCCTAGAAATAAACATCACTGTGGTAGTACTCAGAGCATTGTGGATTCTGGAAAAGCTTGCCAGCAAAAATAAATGGATTACACTGAGGAAGGACAGCATCCGATGTATCTGAATGTATGTATTTTCTAATGAGTTGTGGAGTTCAAAATTATTAAGTTTAAAATAAAAATCTAAACAAGCAGTCAATATATATGGAGAAAGATATGCCAGATACACTGATTAATCTCTGCACTCTACTTCATTGGGAGCTTCTCTCCCTGGATATTTGTCATGAAGGACTGGTATCTACTGATTGCTTCACCAGGGACACCTTACCGTTGGCATCCAGTTGGTTTCTGCCCATGGGAGGCACCAAGAGGAAAGCACAGTGAAAGGAATGAAGTCCTGCATTTATTTATACCTGGATCCTTCTTATCTGATTGTCGTTCTGGAAGTAGTTGTGTTCTTCTATTGCCATATGTTCTTTGATGGCCTCTTTACTAAAAAGGTAGCTCTTTCTAGATTCCTTAACACTAATTTTCCCTTACTCCTTTAACTCTAAGGACAATAACCACTTCTTACTGTTGCAGGTCATTTACATATTTTGAGTAGACCAATATTCTACTTGAATATTATAAATAAACACAGGTGGCTCATAGAATATAATATCGTCACATTATGCAAATTATTGCTGATCCTGGTTTGAGACTGAATGCAAATAAAGGTCAAGGTGTTGTGGAACTGAAAGTTTGGAGCTTTTAGTAGCTATGGCAACCATGTTGGTTATAAAGGTTATGGAGTGGGCTGAATACACACAAACACACACACACACACACACACACACACACACACACACACTGAACGTAAGGTGTAGAAATCCTGACTCAAATATCCAGTGGAGAATTTTAAAATGCACCAGGAATTATACAGTAAAGAGCATTTTAGGTAGCATTTACTTTTGGCTCAAAGTAAGAGAAAACCTGACTAATAGTGTCTTAAACAAGTAGGGGTTTACTTTTCTTTCAAAAGTGTGGAGTAGATTCAGCACCTCAGTGTTATCAAAGCTGCTCTCTCTGAGAATCTTACTTTTTTACTCATGATTGCAACATTGTTGCCAAACCTCCAATTATCATTTCGATTTTTAAAATAAATTAAAAAAGGATTGAACAAGTCCAGCTGAATGTGTCCTTTTTTTTTTTTTTGCGGTAAGTGGACCTCTCACTGTTGTGGCCTCTCCCGTTGCGGAGCACAGGCTCCGGACGCCATGGCTCACGGGCCTAGCCGCTCCGTGGCACATGGGATCTGCTGGGAGGCTTCAAGGTAGCTGAATATCTTAGATGTTGTCTTAGGGCTTCCAAGGCATGTGGTGCATGCAAGAGAAGCCTGGTGAAAGCTTCTGCATTGGCAGGCAGACTCTCAACCACTGCGCCACCAGGGAAGCCCTGAATGTGTCCTTTTTATGAAGGTTAAAAAACGCACAGTGTGATGTATTTGTGAAAATTTTGAAGACAAATAAAAGGTGTATTTTACACTAATAATTGTTACAAAGATGCAAAAAATAAGTAGGGAAAGTAGAAAATTATTATTGAGAATGACGTGCAACAATTGTAGGATAGTGTTTAATATATCTGTAATATATTTTTCCTTTAAAAGAGAGAAATCTGAAGAAACATGGCACAATTTTCATGAGCTGAATTTCACTGGTTGGTAACTGTTATTTTATATATTTTCCATTAGGTGGAATATATTATGATTAATGAAACAAAGATTTTTTGTTTTTGTTTTGTCCCTAAATAAGAGACAGTCTCAGATTAAAAAAAATAAAATTAGGTTCCCCATTTGCAGAAAAATAGAGACTGGGAGCAGGGAAGACTTTCCATCTCAGTCCATCATGGCAGCAGAAATCAGGACTTGCTAATGTCAGTGTTGTACACCCTATTGTCAATGTTGGGAACTGACATCTATAGTCTGAGGACACCTATGGAACTGACTCTCTTATCATCCTAGAGGACATGAAAGGGATTAAGAGAGAGCACAGGCACAATCACGGCAATCTGTCTGGGAAACACTGGTTCTGCATACATGCTTTTTTAAAAAAATAAATAAATCATTAGTAAACTGATAGAAATCAATTATGAGGTTGTATTCTTTTTTTCTCCCCCCAAAAATAAAGGGATCATTAATTTGAACAACTGAAAGGAAAGGCAGGCTTTTTTTTTTTTTTTTTACAAATATTTTACATAAAATAAAGTATTCTAGAAAATATAAAGTATGCATTCTCAAACTGGAGACCTAAAATGTTATATATAAAATAAAGCAAAACAAATGTTCAGGAGATAAGAACACATTCAAGATAAAAACGGAAACCATTTTTTTAAATATTGTAAAGAAATTGCACCTAAGAATTAAAATTCAAATGGGAGGCAGAGAAGTAGAATTTAAAGGATAGAAAACCAAATGAATAATGTAAACCTGGTGATATTTCCATTTTATAAACAAAGAAAGAATTGTATAGAATAACCATCGATGATCAATAAAGATAGAGAAAAAATTGCAACAAATATTAAAATTAGTCCTTAAGGAATATACCAGAATAAATGAAACAGAAGTAACATGCAAACTTATAAGAGAAGACAAATTTCATGAGCTGAAAGAAAACACTGATTGCTTTGATTTGAAAATGTAAAACAGCAAGCAATCTCATATGGACATATGTATTTGTTTTAAATTTAAATTACAAAAATTAAGAAAAAAATTATAAACACTGAAGGAGGAAACAAGACAATGGCAAAGAATCGAATGAAGGCTGTCTCAGACTTTATCCCTATAGCATGAATTACAGTTAACTAAACAGTGTACAACAATTCTGGTTCTATCTTTGCTTGGTCTTGGCTGTTAGAGTTTCATTTACCAAATCTGGTAAAAGATAGCGTTGGACAAGATATACCTATCAGAAATACCATGTTTTTATATTAGTGTCAATGGAGGATATTCTTTTACCAGATTCATGGGACCAAGAGAGCATGCAATCTGTTTTTGTCGCTTTATGCAGGAGTTGAGAATATTTCATTTGCATGACGCTCTTCATTTTACTAAGGAATGGTTATTGTTAAGATTATTTTTCAACTAATCTTATTTGCAATTGATTGTGTAGGATATAAGAATGTGTTAGAATAATGTATCATGCAAGAGAGGAAAAACAAAATACTCTTACTTGAATTGTAAATACTGATATACTTTAACCTCTCAAAAAATAATACAACAGACCAGTGTGGGCCAGAACACCTCGGTTTCAGCTGCCTATGGGCAGAACTCTCTGGGGAACTCTGGTCTCTCCCAACAGCACAATAAGGGGACCCTGAACTCTGGTTTAACTAAGCCACCGGTCCCAAGGGTATTGGCAACCACGGGAGGCCAGAATTCCACATGGCAACATCAGGGAATGCCGAACCTGAGTAGCCAGACCCCAGGAACAACTCCGTAAGCCCCTTCACTGCAGCTTCCAGTTTCCACATGCAGCAGGTCCACCTGAAAATGTCCAGCCCGCAGTTCTCCCAGGCGATGCCCAGCAGGCCCATGGCCCCCATGAGCTCAGCAGCTGCAGCAGGGTCCATGTGAGCACACAGCAGAGGACCAGTGTCCCTGCCCCAGCACCTCCCCAGGGAGTCCCACAGCAGGGCTTGCTGGGCCTGAGCTGGGGGCCTTCAGCCAGAGCCCCGCCCCCACAGTGGGTGGCCGGGCAGGGCTACACTGCACCCAAGCCTACCCTGTGCGGACCGCAGGCCAAGAACTGCCCTTTGCCTACAGTGGGCAGCCAGGTAGCAGCGTGTTGGCCAGCATGGCCGGAGATGCCAACCTGATCGACTCCCTGCTGAAGAACAGAACTTTGGAGGAGTGGATGAATGATTTGGACGACCTTCTAGGGCCTCAGTAACAGGAGGATTTGTGGTGTTTTCAGTGTTCATACAGCCTATATTTTTGTTCTCAAATTCAAGAAAGAGCAACTATTTTGGACCAAAAGCCCACAGCCCGGGGAGCTGGGCAGGTAGAGCTAGAGCTGTGGGGCTGAGGCCTGGTCCTGCCAGGCTCTGTGGGGCTCAGGGCTCCCAGCCAGCAGTTGTGCTATGTTGGGCTGGCCCCACCCCATCTGCTGGCATCGTTATCTGATGTTGGGACAGCAGGACAGGGTTCTACAGGTCGTTTTCTACCCAAATGACCAAAAAACCAACAGTGAAACCCCACGATGTCAGGCTTATAAAATCTGTGCTATCATATTGACTTAATCCAAGATTTCTCCACTTGCCCCAATTTTGGGACAAATTTTTATTGAAACTTTATAGCAGAACTGTTTGCAATTTGTAGCGTAGAAAAGATTTTAATTTTTTTTTAAAGTTTTAAAACAGATTAGGGTAGGTGGTGGTTTAAATTGATAAGTGGCATTGGAAACTTAGGGTTTCCGTTAGATTAAGAGCTTTTTTATTCCTGCTCTTTGTCAGCTTTCAGGGCAAAGGGAGGTTCACTGGAAAATCATTTCCATAAGTGCAGGCTGTGACTGCATGTGCCAAAAAGGAACAGGATGCCATGAGACAGCACAGTTAATGGCACAGAGGTGGTCTTTCCAGCAGCTCCTCCTCCTCCCAGAATGCTGTTCTTCCAGGTTGGCATTTAGGAGGACATGGACTGAGGAATCCCTTCCTCCCATGTGTTGGTAGCAGGACCCCAGGCGGCCCCCAGGCCAAATGCTGAAATGAAATAATTGGAATTCCTGTGTCCTCTTTTGTTGTAACTTCCTGCCTTTTGCAGTTTACCTGAAAACTCATATTTAATGTGATAGGAAGGTGACCATTGTTGAGTAATGCACAGATGTCTTTCCTGCACCCTGTCCTCATTTCCCATAACCTTTCTTTCTGCCTCCCCTTCTTTCTCTCTCCAGCCCAAATGCAAAAACTCCTTAAGTCACTGATTTACTAGATTGGAGAGGAAAAGAGTCATTAGAATTCCCTAGGGAACTCTAGCATAGTAAGGAGCTGGGTATCCCCTCCCCGGAAAGCAAAGGTTGCGGGAAGGAGAAAAATAGGTGTGCCCTGTTTGGCAGGGAGGATGCAGGCCAGGCCAGAGGAAGGAATTCCACTTTGTTTTATTACTTCTGCCACTCCCTCGTCAGATGACTTGCACTTTTTAAAGAGAATTGCTTTGTAACACTGATACATCCTTTCTAAAGATTCAAGTGGATTTCTCTTTTAAGGTCTATGACTTTTTAGGTCTTGACTAAGCTAAGAGTCCACAACAGAGTATTACTTGTGGGCTGTTTGTGCGAAATGAAGACACAGCACTTCGATGTAACGAAATCAAAATGGTAAGCACAAGGTGAGACCCTGTTAAACGGGGTGCCGGAGAGAAAATAGTACACTGAAAAGAGTGGCGTATATGCAGAGTGGTCTCTGGCAAAACCACAACCCCATTTTTATTTCCCTGGAGCCTCAAAATGGATAATTCAAGGAGTATCATATGTAAAGAATTGAGCCAATAAAAATGTTCACACAACCAGCTTGAGTGGCTTTGAGGGGATGAAAGCTTATACACACATTGGTAACTATTTTTCACCAGCAGTGCCTTTCATGGGGGTACTTGGACCCTCAGATCTTCTTCTCTAATAGTCATTTGCCACCACGGGTGGTGTTTGGGCCATTTTCCCTTTAAACACCCTCCCTGCCTTCCCCAGTTACTGAATATAACTCTCAAAGAAGGGAATGAATCATAAAGCCAGTGAAGACTCCACCCTTAGTGGAGTTCCCCGATCTGAAGGGGAAGAGGGTGACTTCAGCGGGTTCTCTACCAAAAATAGGGGGCCGAAGGCTAGTGGTGGGTCCTTGTTCCTCTCCTGGTCTCCCTCTGGCTACTGCTCACCTCTATCCCCGGGCGCTGGTGTCTCAGCCTCCCCCTTGTAGGGAGGGCTGCCCCTGCCTTAGTCCTGAGGCCACCTAGACAGACAACAGGCTTCTCACTTGCTGCAGTGTCAGAGCAATAAAATGTGGTGCTTGGAGTCCCCCCAGAGAGCTGCCTGTGGCTTTATTAATGAATCTGGTTTTTGGCTAGTCAGGGAAGGAGACAACTTTGCTTCAGTGCAAATCTCCATCTTTCAGGAGCCATGACTCAAAAGAAAAGGGTGCTTGGACTTTTGTTACACACACTTGCTTTGTGTAAATAAATGCTTACAACTTTATATTAAAGATGGAATAAGCATTAGAACTTCTGACTGTATATTTTTTATTTTTATAGATTTTAAAACTATGATCCTTTATATCTGTGTTTTGGGGGGCTATAAGTTTTATGTCAAACAGTTGGTATTGTTAACTTTTTACTGTCATCAAAGTACAAAAATGTCCTATTAATTCCCTTATTCTTCCACTTCCCTTAACTCTGGTATACACCAAAAAGAAATCTTTACTTTCCTGTTTTATCATTATAAAATAATAAAAGTATTTTGCTAGTATGGAAAAAACATAATGCAACATATAATCATATAGTCAGCCCTCAAATTTAAATGATACTAAAACATTGCCATATTTGTTTTAAAGAAATAAAATGTTAACAATAAAGCTTGCCTTACTCCTCCATATTATTATATGGGTATCCATTATATTATTTTCTGAGTGATGAAAGTATATACTTATTAACAATTCAACTAAAAAAGAAACACCCCTTTCAGACTCCCCCATGAACATTTGGGTGTGATATGATAGCAGTAATTTACTTGAGGGAGTTCTTATATTTTTATAAGAAATTTTATAAGAAAACATTTTTAGCGAGACATATTTAATCCATTTGGGTTGCTTAGCTTAAATAACCTGGAATATGTGGATTTATGGGATAGAGTTTTTTGGAAACCAAAAATATAAACTATGAAGCCCCAACCTTAAGTATGTCCTCTGAGCTTGCCCTGCACTTAGAATGTCTTGTACTCCAAAACCAAGATGTGTCCCAATGGATTGAAGGGGCTTTTTGGAAGTTGCATCTGATAATTTGGTGCCTTCCAAAAGCAGATGCTTATACACCTTTGGGTGATTTTTACTTTTATTTCTCACTAATCATTAGTAAAATTTGGTTTGGGGTAAGATCTATGATTTCTGTGAGTCTTCTCTGATAATTCAGCCTCTTGTATCATTGCAACTTACAACCAGCCCTCATCAGCAAGTAGGTTATGTTGAAGCAGAAACTGCTCACAATAACAACAATGAAAATCATAAATATTTAGAAAATATTATAATATAAAATATATGGTACTCAAATAGTTAATCCACAAATGTTCCCTGAAAAATATAAAAGACTTGAGTAAAGCAATAAAGAGATTTCTAGAATGAGAAGATTGAATATTATAAAGATATCACCTCACATTAAATTATTTAGAGATGAATGTAATTTCAATAAAACCTGATGCTGAATATTAATTTTACTTGAAACAACTATTAATGAATGCAAATAGAAAACAGAATAGGAGAAGATAGCAAAGAAATTTATAAAAAATTATTCTTACCATTTCCTACCAAACTGTCAAAACCTGACAGAATACTGGCCATTCTAGCTATTTCTAGCAGGTAGTGTCAGTGCAATGGCTGAGATGCTGTTTAAAGATTTAGTAAAAATGGTAGTCCTGAAGAGTAACTGATGGCAGTAAAGAAGGATAATGTTAATTAATCACCAGATCTAAGGACAATTGTGAACTATGTTTCAAAAACCAGGATGCTTGTAAAAAATCTCAGTTTTTTTTCATATGAATGCACCTAGGATTTACTATCAGCGCATTAACAGTATGCCTTAGAATTAGGCCCCCTAGGTTAACAGTGTACTGCTGATCAGAATACACATGTCTCAACTCAAGCATCACCTCTCTCAGGTCACACCTTTTTGGAGATCCACAAATTGGGTTATTTGGACTCCTTTTCATTAATTTAGCACATGAATATCCACCTATCTTAGCATGTATCAACCAGTAACATGTGTGTTTATCCTCCTCTGTCAAGACACTCTGACATCTTGGGGAGCAGAGGTTATTTCTTTCAAAAATTGCTTTCATTAATATATTCTGATGCTCAGCAGAGTGTCTGAAATAAAATAGGAGCTAAATAAATTTATATTCTGTTAAACAAACGCATGGATGGATAAACAGTAAGGAATTATCATTTCCAGTTTCTAGTGGTGGGCATGATATAAGCTTACATTTCATCCTCACAGTAAGATTTAATTATAAATATTGTTATCACATTTTATAGAAGAGAAAACTTATGCCAATAATTAGCTGCTTAAAGTCATTTGAGTTTCAACCTCATGGTGTTTTGAAGTTAAACCACATGATTTTTAAAAATCCTTAATAACATGAACAAACAGAGGAATTGAACAGATAACCTCCCTCAAACAGATTTTAAAATATAAAAGAATTTAACAAATAATAAAGTAGGAATGTCAAGTTAATGGGAGTGAGTGATAATATTTATTAAATAACATTGAAAATATTGGCTTGAAATTTGAAAAAAATTAATTAATTTAAACAATTTCACAACTTTTAAAATAAATTTTAATTTGATTGAAGATTACATTTTAAAATCAGCAAATGGAATTAAAAGAAAATCTCTATGTCTCAAATGTTTGGGTGAGAAGGTATTAAAAACTGAAAGTGATAGAAATTATTAAGAAAAATATAAACAATTTGTCCAGATTGTTTTTACTATTTAGTTTTTACGTTTTTTTAAAGAAAAAAATTACATAGAGTAAAAATGTATAATTGCAAACATGGTGGAAAGTTGCAGAAAGAGGATTTATTTTATTTATAAATAATAAAGTATACAATGTAGATGTGTCAGTAAGTTCTTGACAAGATACTTTACCAGAAAAGCAGACATGAATTTACGGGCTAGTGAAGAAAAGTTTCAAATGGAAGATGTAAGTGAGCAAAAGCACAGAACTTCAATACTGTGTAGATGTGTGAAGTAAATAGGAAATAATAATAATCCAGGCCACCAAGTCATCAGTGTCAAAGGAAATGCCAGGGCCCAATTTAAAAGATTCTTGTCTTCTTTGTTAAAGTAATAGTACCACAAAAAAAATATATTATGAAACTTATAATTACAAACAACTAAATGCACGTGCAAACAATTAACATAAAGGCAAATGAAAATCAGATAATAAAAATGAGTACTCCTATAAGGAAAATATATCAAGGTAATATATCAAGGAAAAATCCTATAAAGATACAAATATGTCAAGAATGAAGGATAACATAATATCCTTTAATTAAACACTAAAAATGTATCTATGAGATTCTTTATTATATCATATTATTTGTGGAATATAGGTAGGATGGAGGAAACATTACCAATTTTTTACAAGTGGATTCTTGAATACTATTCAAATATTCTCTGTATTTTGATAACCAGATAAATGAAGCATAAAGACATTTTTCCTGAAAATAAGAGACGCTATTGTTATCAGTTCATTTATCACCTCAAGTTCTTGTAAGCAGACAAAGCAGAAAATCCATTTCTCTCTTGTGTGAACAATATTTCTTCTACCTCTTTCTTACTTTTGGCTGGAGTCTCTGCAAATTCATGTGAAAAATTGGTTTGTCAGTTTTACACTTCAATTCTTTGGGTTGCTGCTATAAAAGGACAGGTAATTTGCTCAGGGGAAGAGTGGAGTCTGTGGCAGTAGTTGTCATACTAATGGGTAATTCAGAAAACCACTGGTGCTTCAGACAAGAGTCTCTGATATATAAATACATCATCATTAGGAAATAGAGAACGTCCAATGGAGTATGTATTAGGGCACATACAATAGAGTCTGTAATAAGTATCATTTGATATTCTGACAAATTATCCCATACTTGTCTTATGTCAGATTCTTTAGAGAATGTCCAGAGATAGAGATTTTTATGTAGAAAGTCTATTGGAAGTACCCTTGGGATCAACCCATGTGGAGTCACTAAAGTGGGCAGATTTGACCTCACGATAGCACTGGGAGTTCTAGAGCTGGTATGGCCTTTCATCTTTATCCATCTCTGAAGGAATCATTTTCAAGATTTCTACGCTACGTGAACTAGTCTTTGGATGTGGCAGCTTCTGAAATAGGAGTGTGGCCTTGAGTAAAGCAGCTCTCTTCTACTGAAGACAGTGTCCGGAGAGGGATTCAGCTAAGGATGTTAACATCACTTACTCACAATAGCTGGGGAAATGAATATCTCAGTGCCAAAGGGGAGTTCTTTGTGGTGCACCAATGCATCAACTTCAGTCCACGTTTCATGATTCATGAATTCATTTGCTTCATACAAGAAGTCCTAGAAATATCGCCTCCAATGCTCTGGTCAGTCTCTTTTCTTGAATAAACGTACAAGGAGAAAGTTAGTGAGACCTGGGCCCCTAAACCTGTACTCAAGGTCACACTTGAGATTCTTTGCTTCTTGTATTATCCATTCTAAAATCTTTAAACCCTAGGCCAACATTGCTGCTGGTTTAGGTGACTTCCCTGATGGCATGATCCAGAACCTCACCCCTGAGTGCTCTGAATCTCTGATCATTAGGTCCTTCTCAGTCCATAGCTGAAATGCTTGCCCATTTACCATGAAAATAAGACAAAGGAGTTCCAAGAGATAATACTGGCCAAAAAGTTCGTTCGGGTTTTTCAACCATCTAATGGAAAAAACTGAACAAAATTTTTGACCAGCCAACCCAATACATCATCAGAATACCAAAGTTTTCCCTGCCCCTATTGTGTACTAACAGCCTGACTGCCAGGATGGTAATTTTTTCCCCTTGCTTTAAATGATCAAATGGCAGCTTAAAATTTAGAGGGGCACTTGCTGTGCCCCTGGTGGAGGAATTCTCTATCTGGGACTGGACTCTCTAAATCATCAGAGTTCAGTGTTCTGGTGATATACAGCACACATTCCCTGAAATGGATCACTGAGTATGATAGTAAACAGAGACACCCCTACCCCAACCCTTACTTCCTGCTTCCTGGGGAAACAGCATCATATCATTATCATTAATACAGGATGCATACCGTGTCCTGGAGAATAGCACTCTATCTTTGCATGGCATGATCTCCAAAAGGATAGCTCAGCTGAACCTTCAAGAGATCATTTTTGCATTCTATCAGCACAATGCTCTGGGTGGCACTGAATGTGATAGAGCCAACAAATCTCAGATTCATGTGTTCACTGTGGCACCTTTTTTTTTTTTGCTGGAAAATAGGTCTTTTACATTATGAGGGACTTTGTATAACAGGGAATATTATGAAGGAGTCTGTGTCATTGGATATAACTTTCTATAAGTCTTTGGTTGATGGTGCTGGTTAAGTTCTTGTAGGCAAGAAAGGCAAACCGTCATTGGAATGTGTGTTAGACTACTGTAAAATAATCATACATTCCCTGATAAAAGTGTGGTAGTAGTTGCTAGTAGGGTTAGTCACACTTCCATAGATTCAACTAGTAAGGAGACAAGTCAGATAAATTTAAACATTTTACTACTCATGGTGTAGCAGGTGACATAGGTTCCCTTTGACCCACAAATTCCATTGGGGCGATGTGGATGGGAGTCCAGGTGGATGCTGCGCACATAGCAGGACTGTGTCATAGCTGAGGAACAGTGAGCTTAGAAATTACCCATTCCTATAAGAGGGGTACTGACAAACCTGCCTATATTTCCTTCTAGAGTGAGACTTCATTCTTACTATCCTGTAATGTAAGTAAGCAGATCCCTGGGAGGGGAAGAGACAGTCTCTATCTTCTGGAATATCAATGAACCTGAGAATTGAGTGCTAATATGTGGGCATAAAGAAAGATGAGAGAGTTATGGAGAATTGTTTCCCATCAGATACAAAATAGGTTTTATTACATTCTCTTGGTCAAAATTTCAGTAGCAAAAGCTTTTACCTGCCAATTTCTATTGTACTAGTTCTTTTTCCCCTGGCCAAGGACCCAATGTAGGGGTTATAATAATTATCAAATATGTCTCTTCCAATTATACATTTAGAGTTTATGTCTCAAGTGAACCCACTGTGAGTTTTAACTGAACCAAGTCTCCTTTAATTACCTGGTCCCTATGCATCCCCCATCTATATAAAAGGACTTGAAAACACTTTGTGTCTATGGGTATCAATGTCGAGTTGGATCCTATGTCTTTGAAATACTTGAAAATGCTCCTTTCTGAAGTGCATAATTAACTAAATATAAGGTTGTAGTTATCATTGGAGCAGTAATGGGGAAAACATCACTTTGCACATTTGTTGTGTGTTACTCCTGGAAAGGTTCCACGTTAGATTTTGCTTCCTCAGAGCACTACTAATCTTCAGGTTTCCTAGGAAACTAATTTTGAATCAGGAACATAGTTGGAATGCCTTTAGCATCAAGATTGTTGGAAGTAGTCTTTAGCAGAAGGGAAATGTACAGGTTTCCTATTGCTGCTGTAACAAATTACTATAAACTTAGTGGTTTAAAACAACACAAGTTTATTCTTTTATAGTTCTTTTACAGTTCTCAAGATGAGAAGTCCTAAAATCGGTCAGAAGGGCTACATTCCTTCTGAAGGGTCTAGGGGAGAATTGATTTTCTTGCCTTTTCTAGCTCTAAAGGGAACCTGTATTCCTTGGTTCATGGCCTCTTTCTCCACCTTCAATGCCAGAAATATAACATCTTCAAATCTTTACTCTTCTGTCATCACAATGCCATCTGTGTCTGAACTTCTTATTGCCTTCTTATAAAGACCCTTGTGATTAAATTGGCCTCACTCATATAATCCAGAGCAATGTTCCCATGTCAAGATCCTTAACCTTATCATATCCACAAAGTTGTTTTTGCCATGGAAGGTAAGGTATTTAAGGTTTGGGGGATTAGGATGTGGACATCTTTGATGGGCCATTATTCAACATTTCACAGTCCACCCTCTGTGATATCTCAATGCATAACACATGAAACTGTTGGTAATTAATGATATTTTCTTTGACATTCCTAGTAAGGCATGATGAGGAACAAAGTGGATGGTTTCTGAAACAGCACAATTTCCTTACAGGTGAAATAATAATGAACCTCAAAATGTGGTTTAATGACACACAGTTCTTTAAACTGGTGATACTTATTACCGTTTTAGCACTGCAATGTTTATATTTAATCATTACAGTTTCTGAAAATGTTTCATAATGAGATATGATTTTCACATCACATTTGTTGTGAAGCTTCTTTTATTTTTGAACTTATACAATAATATCTTAAATTTTAAAATTTTTTCATAAATAACAAGTAGCTAATTTGTACTTAAATTACTTTTTCTTATTACACTTGTGTCTCTTTTCTTGTGTGTGGTTCATAAAACCCTTGTTCTTTCTGTAAAATAGAGTAGATTATGAAACAGATATATTAGTTAAACATTAGAGTTAAACAGAATTAGTTAAGTAGAAGTGAATTTGGGGGTAGTTTGAATTTTTTTTTGCAAGTTTACCTTTTCCTATAATCACCCAGTTCTTAGTGCTTTTTTATTTTAACTTTTGTGTTACAAATATTATTTTTTTGTTACATAAATTAACCCATTATTATAGGCTAGCAAAATTTAAATGGTGGCACTTCTACTGGTCCTTCAGTTCCTTCAGTCTTCTGATGGACGACTTTACTGTGACAGCAGAAGTGGTGTTATAGGTCCGGGCACCACCAGCTACCATTTCATGCAGGAATCACGATGCCAGATGCCCACAGCTTGTCTCTTCATCTTGATTTTGCCACAGAAGGAGCAAGTGTACTTGGCATGCTGGCTGATTTCTTCAGCATTTTCCTGAGGGGGTTACTATAATGGGTCCCATATTTACTGAAAATTCCGGACTTCTTTGTGCGTTAATCATGTCTCTCAACAAATAGTAAATTTTTGAAAAGAAGGTGAAACAACACCCAAAGAAATGGAGAATCCATTTTAAAGGAGTTTCCAAAATATAAGCAGTACTTTTTATAATCATTCTCTATTCTGCACCATTAAAGTAAAGATAATAGATTCTCCATGTGAGTGACCCAGAGAAGACCACATTATCCTTATGATAATGCTGCAGTGATGTATGCAAAATATACTGCTAGGTGAGAGGCATACAGTTTAATGGATTGTCTGATATATTGATATTGTTAATACATTCGATTTTGATCCTAAAGTGAAAGATAGATCCAGAAATTTGGTGAACTTTCATAATATGTTCATGTTTATAGTTTTAGTTTTTTTGACTCATAAACTAACTTATGCACACTAGAAATATTTGGGTTTTCTTTTTTTCTAACTTTTTGATTAAATTTGAGGTTAAAGAGTTGAAACTGGTAATATTTAAAAGCCATGTCAGGAAAAAAAAAGACTTAATTTCTACAGTGTGATTAGGAGAAAGTTTAGACTTCTAGGCACTGGGAAAATGCTGGAAACATAGACCTAAACTGAAATAAATGCACATACACTTGCCATATTCTTACTGTCAATGAAGAAACATAATTTTCCTTATTTTATATTAAATGGAGTGGTTCTATAAATAACTTTTAGAACACGTATCTTCAAAGTTTCTAGGCAAGAAACTTGAAAAAGCAAGAAACATAATGAAATTTAAACCCCAAATAATTAAAATATTCACATCTTTTACACACAAATTTTGACTTTTAAAATTATTGCAGAGAATTATATTACAGAATATATATCATTTTGTATCTGCTTAAAAATTCAGTCTAAACTTGTGTTTTAACATTTTAACTAATTAGATAATCGAGGGTCATAATAATCTTAAAATACAATAAGTCCCTTACATACAAATGAGTTCCATTCTGAGAGTGCATTTGTGAGTCCAACAAAGTTAGCCTATGTACCCAACTAACACAATTGGCTATATAGTACTGTACTGTAATAGGTTTATAATACTTTTCACACAAATAATACATGAAAACAAACACAAAAAATAAAGAAAACATTCTTAATCTTACAGTACAGTACCTTGAAAAGTACAGTACAGTACCAGCTACATCCCACTGCTTTTACTCTTGCTTCTGGACATCCTGGGCTTGAAATAAAAATGCTATACTACCATACTCTATACAGTGCTGTATAGTAAAGTGCACAAAAGCACGACCACATGTAGAGGATGTGCGCACGTGAGAATGTGCACCAGACATGTGAACTAGCTTACGTGACTGGACATGCGAATGCACATTCACATCTTTGAAAGTTCGCAACTTGAAGGATTTTATGTAGGGGACTTAATGTAATATTACAAATAATTAGCATTCAATGCTCTACGGCCTCCATATCTTTTTCACCGGGACTGATGTCTATGGCTTTGTTGTGTTTTGGGGCCAGTTCAATTCCACAGCTATTTGATAAGTGTTAAAATATCACTTCTAACTTAGATATGTTAAGGTTATGAGAGAAAGTATGTGCTCTGCTTCATGGAATTGAGACAAAGTTTTGCATAAAATAAACCAACTGGAGAGCAATACAAGATAAAATTGAAAACAAAATAGTAACCGATATTTATTGAAATATTTATATTGTTCAAATATGAAATGCTTTATAAAAGCTATATCATAAAGTATTCAAAAATTACAGCGGGCTTTCAGTTCAAACAGTCCTCAGATTCACTTGCTGATGCGCCTCAGCCCAAGCTGTATTGCCTTGGATGGATCACTTATTTTCTCGCACTTAGAACACTGAATAATACATGTTAATCAATACATGCCAAAAACTGTATGACTGTTAGTGCTATTGTCTCTTTTAGAATAGTTTTGTTAATGTTAGTATTATAATTAGTATTATTTTCTGTTTTGGTATGTTAATCTATTCAGGAGTTGAATGAGTTAAAGAAGATAACTCTGTATGAAGGCTTTTCTTGGCAATGGTGGTTATATGTTTCTTGTAGGACAGATAAGACTTGAGTAAGCAGATAGGTAGATGCACTCTATTGAAGAGTTAATTATTGTGAGCACATACTACATGCCAGGCATTATGTTAATTCCTGAGAAAATCCAAGTACAATGATGCATGATCATTTTATTATCAAGGAATTTATAATCTGGGATAGAATGACATAAATGAATCAAGAATTAAAATGCATAGAGTATATTCAGGTACTATAGGAGCACAGATAAAGTGTGTCACTATTCAGGTGGCTGGCCAGGGAACACTGAAAGAAGCAAGAGGGATGGATGAGTTTACATTCAGGAAGAGAAAACAATCATGTGATGAACAGATGAAACTGAGGAGTCCAAAATAACTGGAATTAAAGCAGAAAATTTGTTTCACAAAGAATTTCGTTTGATAGATGTAGTTTGTGCATGACCTGAAATGTGAAAAAGAGAGTATAGACACTGGAGTGTCAACGGGACTAAAAATTTTTATCTGAACATTACACTACAAACATCTACAATTTAAAAAATTCTTATCAAATTAGCTCCCAAAGGGAAAGGAAAGCCTATTATGCAGCTCTGTAGCTTTGCTACACCCTCCGAGAGAAGACATCTGGAAGTCACATGCATCTAGGGAGCTTGACGTTTTCAGCAACACTGGCCTATGTTAAAGTACCAATAGGTATTTTCTTAAGTCAAACAACAACCTTCTCCTGGCCATTGTTCTACAGTCTGAATGCATTTTAGTGAATTAATCACTTAGCTAATAATGTCTTTGAAATGTAAAATGGAACATTTTTTAAAATCTTTTTTTATGTCTTTATTGGAGTATAATTGCTTTACAATGTTGTGTTAGTTTCTGTTGCACAACAAAGTGAATCAGCTATATGTATACATATATCCACTCCCTCTTGAGCCTCCCTCTCACCCTCCCTATCCCATCCCTCTAGGTCATCGCAAAGCACCTAGCTGATCTCTCTGTGCTATGCAGCAGCTTCCCACTAGCCATCCATTTTACATTTGATAGTGTATATATGTCAGTGCTACTCTCTCACTTCGTCCCAGCTTCCCCTCCCCACCCCCTCACTGTGTCCTCAAGTCTGTTCTGTACATCTGTGTCTTTATTCCTGCCCTGCCACTAGGTTCATCAGTACTGTTTTCTTAGATTCCATATATGTGCGTTAGCATATGGTATTTGTTTTTCTCTTTCTGACTAACTTCACTCTGTATGACAGACTCTAGGTCCATCCACCTCATTACAAATAACTCAATTTTGTTACTTTTTATGGCTGAGTAATATTCCATTGTATATATGTGCCAAATTTTCTTTATCCATTCATCTGTTGATGGACATTTAGGTTGCTTCCATGTCCTGGCTATTGTAAATAGTGCTGCGGTGACCATTGTGGTACATGTCTCTCTTTGAATTATGGTTTTCTCAGGGTATATGCCCAGTAGTGGGATTGCTCGGTCATCTGATAGTTCTATTTTTGGTTTTTTAAGGAACCTCCATACTGTTTTCCATAGTGGCTGTATCAATTTACATTCCCACCAACAGTGCAAGAGGGTAACCTTTTCTCCACACCCTCATTTATTGTTTGTAGATTTTTTGATAATGGCCATTCTGACCAGTGTGAGGTGATACCTAATTGTGGTTTTGATTTACATTTCTCTAATGATTAGTGATGTTGAGCATCTTTTCATGTGTTTGTTGGCAATCTGTACATTTATGTTCAATATTTCAAAAATAAGAGTTGGTTGTTTTGCTTCATGAATATCAATACAATTTGAACCTTTCAGCCTTGTGTCCCTTGTGGAACAAAGTAGCATTCTTCCTCATTCCCTTTGCATCCTCATATGTCAAAAGGACCTTAAAAAATAAATATCTCACCATCATCAAACCTCTGTGAACATCGACAGAGACAAAAACTATAGGAGATATTATAAGGGCAAAAAGGTTTATGGGACAAATTGTTCTCAAAGAATTTAGAACACAAATATCAGTCACGATCACATACTTTTCAGCATCTATATTGCAAGAATATAACTGTATCATGAAGTCAGTTATATGACTTGAATAAATATAGCTTTGAAAGAGTAGGAAAATTTTTCAATTTTCTTAAAGCAGGTAATATTCTATCTCACATATCTCAGTAATTTGATTACTGCAGACAAAGTAGGGTCTTCAGTACTACATGAAGGATTCCTGCCTTTACTGATGTTTTTATGCATTTCAGTCTCTCTCCACACTAAGATACCAACAGAATTTTACATGCTTCTCACCTCATAAAGTGATCTTATTTATGGAGAAATTGTACCCTGCTAACAAAAGTCCCATTTTAGTAGCTCATAGAGAACAATGGGTTATTTCCTGATGGACAGGAAAAAGCATAGTGAGGAGAGCTATGACTATAAAATTAAAGGGAATGTGGCAAAAATTTTACTTGGTTAAGCAGATTTATCATCTTATAAAAGTTCCAAATTTAAGAAGTACAAAATATAGAATAGGAACTATATAAAATGCTTTATTTTGTGAAATTCAGTACATACTGGAAATTATCTTATTATAACATTGCATTTTGCTTAATATTCTACAAGATACCAGTACCCAAAATTATTTCATATGAACAACTGCCACCAATGCATTTACTTTCTACCATTACTATGATTAATTTCGATTATGTTATTTCAGCTTGTAGTTGTCATAAAATACTTTAGTTGAATTCGAATGAAGAAATATATATTGCTTCATAGAGAAGTCATTCCAGTTACAAAACTACAAGGGGTCACAACATATTTTACACTAAAGAACACTAGACAGAAAATTAATGCTTTTTTTAATGTATATAACTATGCTCTAAAAATACAAAAATGGCCTAATGCATCTACCATGCAATATCCTTTTTACTTTACTTTGTTTGTGGGACATATGCATTAGGTCTTCTAAATTTGTTTTCTGTGGGTTTTTCAAAAAATACATTTATTTGAAATTTGCAAACACATATTATTTCAAGTGAATTTCATATTTTTACTTTCTCATAAGAAAGAATTAAAGTATGAGCTACACTATCAGCTTGTATATTGAAACGCATTGTGAGTTAAGATAACATTATTTCTGTTCATATGCAGTGTTGTTAGAATTCTGATATGTAAAAGTGGGTTTTCAGCAGCTCAGGCAGATTTTTGGGGAGGCAGCAGGAGGTAGGTCACAGACTCAAGTTTAACAGTTCACCTAGGAATAATCAGGTTGATCTGTAATCCAGAAGAGTATTTGAGTATTAAGATTAATTTTGTTAGATATATTTCTTTCCATAGACTCAAATTGGACCACATCTGCTTCAATATTTAGTGGCTTAAGAACCCAATTAGTAATTCACAGGATTCAGTGAGCATGAGAATGAAGCAGAGGAATTGGTTGATCTTGTGAAATTTTCTCTCTATGCCATGTGTAGATCCTGCTCTATTATCCCTAATATATGAGAAAATAAGTGACCGGGGCACTCATATCACTGTAGAGAATATTTATTTTCCATCATTGTGTATACCTACTCACAAATTATTTGATTAAGCTTTTACAAAGCCCTATATCCATCAATAAGATAAAAATTTCCTATCATTTGACACTTCCTTTGGACAACAATTAATATTTCACTGCATCTTATTTTTTTCTATCATTTATATATTAACTTAATAATCCTTTTTCTAGGAAGGCATCATAACCTCTATATTATGTTTTAAATAGTGTTTTCTTCACTCTTCAGGAATTTAAGGTCCATCTCTGTATTATCCTTAATATAAATATTCCCTTTAAAATATATTGATAATAAAGAGATTATTTTGTCACGTGTGAAATTATACTAGTTGTGGTTATTTATTTTGTTTACCCAGTAGTGTTTTTCAATGAGACCAGACCAATGATCTTTATTTTTGGAATAAGCAAAGAAATTACCAAAAGAAAAATAAAATATAATTAGAGGGATAATAAAATTTATGTCTCTTGATTCCAACTTTTTATGGTAATTATTAGTTAGCTTTACGTTGAGAAATTTAAGAGAGACTTTTAAAAATTATTTGGTCACTCCTTACTCTATTTACCTTTATATATGATTAAAGTAATGTTAGGGCTGGGAATATAATATTAAAGAAGACATAGACCCCATCATTATCTTCACACAGATTTAAAAATCAGAAAACTACATTTACTAAAATTAGTGCGTCAAGAAGTTTAAAACAGTTTATTAAATGTATGGGTGTAGGTGCAGTTCCTATCCAAAGCAGAGATAAAGGAAGATTCCAAGAGGAACACAGCAAATATGATAATTCTAAACCTCTTAATTCTAAAAGGAACACAGCAAATATGATAATTCTAAATGGGTAAATGGCATTTAGTCAGGCATAAAAGTGGGGAGAAGAACCTGGAAATATCAGAGGCAAAGTCCTGTGGATGACACAGTTCGTCTGGAACACAAAGACCTGTGTGGTTGGAATGCAGACTGGTAAGCAGAAGAGCTGAGAGGAGACATAGGAGAGAAAAAGGAGTCCGACCATGAAGGATATTTTAAACCATTTAAAGTCTGCCTATCTTTTAAGATTGTCCAAATGAAGGAACAGTCAGACTAATGATGTTAATTTTGCCACCTATAATTCAGAGTACCTCAGTGTAGTGGAAAGAGAATCAGCAGGCACAAAGACCACACTTGATTTAATAATCAGTGGTTGGTTTCTTTTCTTACATATCAAATGTTCAGTTAACCTCTTTTTAATGGATTCTGTATGCACTATGAGGTATAGAGGCACAACATTTTTAAAGTGTTGAGTTTGATGCGTCTTTGAAATATCAAAATGTAGTTATTCAGTTCTCAGTTGTACGTTTGTGCATGAATCTCAGAAGAGATGTCTGGGCTGGTAGTAAAATGGTGGAAATTCTTGGAGCGTCTAGGAGTCTGAATAAATAAACCCTATATTTTCTGCCTAAATTTGAAACCAGTTGAAATAGGAGTCACCTTTTGATTTCAAAATGTAAGGATATAACCTAATTGTACAAGTACAATGGTTATTTGAATAATAATTTAAAAAAAAGTAGAACCAGATAGCCTCCCATTATTTGTCAGTAGTTGAAGTCCATGGGTTTCCCCCATGAATGTCTACCCTGCTAAGCTTATCACATGGCTAAAAGGATACGAGAATGTATTTCTTCTTTGAGTAAACAAATCCCAAAATGAAGGAAGCAATGCAAACCCAGTTGTTTTCCCAAAACATCAATCATATAAGTTACTCCTCCTATTTTAGGCAGAAAGAGACCAAGCATTGATCAACTGAAAGTTCCTTCACATGAAAGGAAAAGTCAAGGGTGCAGGTATTAAGTATTAAGCTCATAACAGTGGAAGTGAGCTTGTGATTGGTAATTCAAGTTATGGAAGTGATAAACTATTGGGAGAAAATCAAATAAGAATAGAAAAAAACTTAACCTTAAATCATATTATAATGCAATGTAAAAAACACATAAGTCCATGTTAATGGACTAATGGAGAGCATAAAGAAAGTGTGATAGCCTCAAATTTGTATATAATCAGTACCTAAGAGAATACATTCCTATATCTCAGCCCCTTAAAGTTTTCCTTAAGTATTTAAGCCAGTGGACTTGGAACTCAAATGAATGTCTTTAACAATTTTATTTATCCTTTAGTTAACTATTCGGTCCAATAAATATTTATTTAGTGTCCATTATGCTTTAGACACAGAAATAAGTTTTTGAAAAAATAATAAATACGTAAAACATATATTTTCTTCTATTGAAAAGTTTAATGGGGAATTAGGACAAAAAACAAAAACAAAAAATATATAATGTTTTAAATATTGTGATGAGGAGGTATAAAGTATAGTGTCATCACACAGATAAGGAAGACCATGTAATTATTGGAGGACAGGATATGCTTCCTAGAAGAAGTCATTTCTAAGGAGAAATTATAAACTATTTTGGTTAAAGGAAATCATGGAAAAAGTCAATGTAGTGTGGGAAGAGTATCCTATATGAGAGGAATGATTTGGCTCTCATTGGCCAAACTCCACTAGAAGCCATGGGACCCCAGAGCTGCAGTCCACAGAGAGCAGCCTTAAGCAGACAGAGCAGGGTGGACAATGGCGAAAAGTGGCTTTGGAAGGATAAAAATCATACTACCCAGATAAAAGTAACATGCGTCAGACTGCTTACCTTGACTCTATTGGCACTCTTTTCCCTCGGGAATCAAAGAAGAGTCTTTTCCTTTACCCTAGTCAGTACTCTGGTGCTTACGCAGAGAAAAAAGTGCAATTCAACCTCCAATTTCCAGGGAAAGAAGAGTGTCTAAGATACTGTTAACTTGCAACTGATCTGTGGTGGCTCTGTGCCACCAAAGAGCTTACTAACTCTTGACCAAGATAGGAATGAAATGTTATATTAGTGATTTATTTTGTGCTCCTTAAAGCCCTAAAACTCCCCTGGAGCCATTACAACGTTGTTTATAGAAATGTGTAGCTCGACAATGTGTAACTGATTTAACCAGTTACGCAATCTAGTTTTGCTATGTGACTAATGGAGTATTAAAACAAAAACAAAAACAAAACATACAGCCCTCAGTAAGGTTTAGCCTCAGCTTCCCTGATGCCAAGATATGTTACAGATATCTTCAAGGTTTGTGATGTTGAGATGAAGCATGTGCTGAGAGAATGCGAGAATACCCTGAAAATCTTTGCCTGAATGTCTGGGACCTCCTTGATGTTTGCCTGTGTTTTGTTTCTCCTGATCTATCGTACATATTGCCTTTAGTAAAGCCTCATTGGAAGCTTTAATAAAAGCCATTTTGTGTGGTCACATGAGCCTTTTCAGTAATCACATGAGCCCTTTCAATAATTCAACCCAAAATGAATATAATGCAATTGCTGCAATGATATATAATAATAATAAACATTTTTCATTGAATAAATGAATCAGTGAATTAATGAGTGAATAAATGAATAAGGAGTGTCAACTATTTTGTACAGATACTAAGTGCACAAATGGGGTAGATTCAGTGAGTTCATAGGGGAATTTATTATTATTAGCATTTAGGTGATTTTAAATCCTATTGCTTATTCCTTTCTTTTAATGATCTCATGTCTACATCAAAGAATATATATAAAGGATCATAGTATGGAATTTCATAAAAGTTTTATTTATGTGTTTAGCAGGGTGGTGCAGTAAAAATGATTTTTTTTATAATTTATTACAAACCAAATAAAGTTTCAAGGCACATATAAAATAAGGTGAACTGTCTTTGTCACCGTTTATGTAGGCTAATGTCAGATGAAACCAGGACTCTGATTATTAAATGTCATGTAACCTCATGGTGCCAAATCTTTGCTGACTCAGTTGTCAGGCTGACATATATTCTATCTAATACAGACTGCCCATAGTTGGACTCACTAAATGCTTTCCATGCCTCTTCTCTACCATTCATTCTTCAACCTGTCTTTAGAACCTACCACCTGCCAAACCATTAGCTAGATGTTGGTGATACAATAATTGAAAATAAACAAAAAACATATTTCCTATGCTTGTAGAGTAGACTAGTGGCGGTTACAGTCATTTCGACATATAACTTCAATATAAAATTTGAAATGAATGAAAATGAAATATGTTTTGAAAGTAAAGGGTCCTCAAATTCTTTTCTGAACCAAACTGGCCTTGCTTCTGCATTGCCCCATGATTGGCTCCAGTTTTTCTGAAAAAGGACCCTCCGCTTTGCTCAACTTGGCTTCCCTGCACACGTACTCTGAGTTCATGGACTCACAGATCATTCTGAGTTCCTCCTCTTCTTGACTCAAATCTCTTTTTTAAAGGAAAGATGATTTAAAATCTCTTCTCAAGTAACTCATTAGTTCTTGCTATTGGAATAAATGGATTTAATCTATTTGCTTTTAATATGATTTAAAAATTTTCAATATTATCTTTTACAAAATAAAAGCAGATATAGTCCTAACAAATTTTGTTAACAAAGTTGATGTCTTTATTCCTAGTTTAGGTATGTGTGATTGAAAGCAAATTCCTTTAATTTCTGGATTATAAGTAAAAGGTCTCTTAGAAATTTGACACAAGATGGTATGACTGAAGGCCAAGGATAATACCTGGAAGTTGAACTGAAACATGGAAGGAAAAGCAGGCAAATAAATATCTGCCAAAAGTATACATAGGAAAAGGCATCCAGTTTAAAAAATAATAAACCTAAAGCCAGGATTTAAGAAGTAGGAACTTAAATACTATTGATGGAATAGAAGGTGGGTTTCTTTTTAAGTTCCTTTGGATGAATGTTGATATACTTTGTCCTACTATAGTCAGATACTTAGATTACCTTTCCACAAAAGAAAAGCAATGTTGAAACCATGTTCCAGAGTGGCTTGCACCTGCTCAAAATTGGGTTACACAGTATTAAAGGTTTAAACCATATAAAGAAAAGTTAGAGACTCTTCCATATTCAAAGCTTTCCCCTCAAAATGAATATGATTAATAACTTCTCTCCTTTGCTTTGATTGTTGTATGTTTCAATGTTATAGAAATTCAAGACAAGATCTTAAGGTGTCACATCTCTTCTCCATATGAAGCTGAGAAAATCTGCCTATGGTATTGATGCTAGGAGGATATCTGAATCACATGCTTGAGAGCTAGGCTTATTGTTCTAAATATAATTTGACAGTTAAAATGGAGCTGACTAGAGAAAAAGCTAGGATTTACATTTCATTTTAAAAATCCTTAGTGAAAATATGTAGTCAGGAAAACTATAGACTCAAAACTGCTATTTTGATTCCAATAATGCCTGGTTCCAAGATGTCAGTAATCTCCCCAAAGATAATAGAGTGAATACATAATTAATATTATCAAAATGTTAAATATAGTATTTATCACTACATTGCTAAAAGAACCATAAAGATAATTAAGGACAAGTCTCTAAAGGCAAAAAATAAATAAATAAATAAACAAAGAAACAAAAAATAACCCCTCCATTTCTCTTTAATTATCTATAGATATTTTAGTCTCAATTATATTTAGAGGTCTTTAAATGTGTGTGCCAAATGTGAATGATATAATTCTGTATATAAAATGCTTTGGCTGCATAAATTGTAAATAGATGGTTTAACTTTAAATCTTTAACCCACTTTGGGGCCACTCCAAAAGCCTGTGTTGCTGCACTAGGCCTTTGGTCTCCTGGAAGGCATTTGACTTCCTTCCCAAGAATGCAAAGTTCACTGTTTCTGACCTTGGGAGGTCCTGCCCCTGCATAGCCCTTGGGCCAGAGCCTGATCCCCCATACCTGGCTTGATTACTGGGTGAGGCACTGCTGCACTGTGACTTGACTGAGGCATCGAATTGGGGTTGGTTTGATAGGTGATGTGAGCCAGACTCCCCCTCTGGGATGAGGGGTCTCTGGCACTCAGGGGACCCAGGTGTTTCTCATTCCAGGACTCCTTTGCTGGTCCGTACAACTTCCAAGTTCTCTCCAGATCTGGCTTCTTCTAGGAAAAGTGGTCAGGGCATCGGTGCCTTGAGCCTGATTCTGCCTTCCTCTGAGCTGCTCCTGAATGCTCAGTGCATCCTAGCGCAATCTCTCCCTGCCCCTCCATCCGGACTCACACTTACTCTCCCCACTTCCCACCATACATGAAGGTACAATGTGCACCCTGTGTGCTCAAAAACAAAAACATTTAAAAAACTTTTTTAACCATTTTGAATTCTATATAATGGTTTTGTCTGTATATCTTTGTGATTTTAAGACATTATGAATAGCATACCTTGAGAGTACAGACAAGATGCACCTAATTTAGGGAGAGCTGGCACCTTGTTTGAAGGACAGGTTTTGGTAAAGAAACAGAATGCAAAGTCATTCTAGAGAGAAAGTGTAGCCAGCACAAAGACAAGAGATGAGAGATTTTCCTTTATTTAGGAAACTGCAATATTTGGCACATAGTAAATGCTTAGTAAATATTTGCTGTTATTATGGTTTTATTTTTATTGAAATTTTTTTTATTACTACAGCTGGAGAGAGTGTATGGGAGACAGAGAAGTTAGAGATCTAGCTAGAACAATAGCTGAAGAGCAAATAACAGACTTTAAGACTATTATACATTTCTACATAGAAATTGTAGAGCAGCTAAAAAGAAATGCATAGGATAGTGAACTGACCAGACACACCGTAGAAGGCTGTGGTGGAATAGACAAAAGTAGAGTAGAACTGATTATTATAAGTTTTATTGTAGTGATCTAATAAGACAGTAATTCTAACAGCAATAGGGAGGATTGGAGAAGGTATTAGTATTTTGGAAGACAAATGAAGGAAGGGGATTAGCTTTTTGTGAGGGATGAAAGAAGGAGAGGTAGAGAAAGGAATTATGAATGAGTTCCAATATTCTGGCTTGTGTAAGTGGGTAGATGATTCTGTTACTTATAGTTATGGATACAGCCCAAGAATTATCATGGTTAGGGAAGAAGGTGTACATTATATTTTGATCATGCTTATTTTTAAGTGCCCAAGTAACTTCTAAGGGAAGATATCATCTATGTGGATATAAGTACAAATTTGGGGAGTCTTCAACATATAGAAATCTCTTAAAGCCATGGATGTGACAGCATCTGTGTAGAGGATGTAGAGAGAAAAGTAGGAAGACTGAGAGCTGACCCCCTCCCTAATGCCAATATTTATTTATCATAGAAAGAATATTGAAACTACACACACACACACACACACACACACACACACACACACACACAGAGCTGAAAAGTAGTAAAAGAAACAAACTGGACAGAACACTGCCCTAAAGCTGACATAGAACATTTTGAGGAAGAAGAGGTAAGTATTTTCAAATACTGGAAAGACAGGGTAAGGACTGGAAAGTGTGCACCAGACATGGCAAAGAGAAGAAACTGTATTTTCCTTGGAAATGTCTTGTTGAAAGATAGTAAAAATCAGCCATTAGTTTGACCAAGACATTCTCAACCCTACTAGGGACTGCATCAGCCTGGAGGAAAAGGAGACTTTTTATGCTGAAGGCAGGGATAGCTATTTGAAATCCATCTGCCAAGAAATGGCACCATTTTCTAATTGGCACTAAAGCTGTCTTATATGCTAACAGGGGGTCTGTTGCCATATTGTTTGTAATTATCACTGTGGGAGTGGATGAAAGGATATAGATTAAAATAAAGAGATGGAGAATATGAAAAGCAAGAATAAATCAGGCCAAGGCCAGAACTCTGGAAAAGAAATATTTAAGGGGCACATATAGAAATAAAAGATCCAGACAAGAAAACTGAGGAGAAATGTTCAGAGAGATAGGGAGAAAACAAGGAGAAAATAACATCCAAAAGGTCAGAGGTCACCTTGGGTGTGATTTGATACCCGTTTGGAATAGCATTTTCCATGTAAGTTAATCCACATTAAATTAATTTCCTCCTCTTTCTCCACTTTTCAAATTGAATGCTTTCACCAGACAGCTCTTTGCTGACCCCTTTTGATATTTGCCTGCTACAACTCCTGCAAATTACAATTGTGATTTTAGCTCAACTTTAAAAAGTCAGAACCTGACAGCTCATACTGATTTTTACCATTAAGAGCCTGATTGCTACACTCTTTCCTTCTAAGACATGTAATACTGTTCATGAGTCTTAGTCACCTATGGTTGTACTAATCCCTGCTATTTCAAGTTCTGCTCATTTTTAATTTCTAGAGGTATCTCCCACAAGGTTAACATCAGTGAAGTCTTGAGTGACATGAATGAAGCAATCAGGATATTAGATTTCCAGGGGATTCAAAATTAGTTGAATTTATATAGGCCTGGTGTCTTTGTACTTGGAGAGAACTCTAGATACCTGAGCACCCACTGAAAAGTGCCTCCAGAGAGTGTGCACTTTGTTGAGATATGGAACTCTTATGGGGGGAATGGGAATGTATCTGAACATGAAATAATAATCTTCTGATGCTCCTAAGCCTTCCACTGCCCACCGCCCAGAAAATGAGGTTAAGAGAGTTACTATTATTGTTATAACTACTGACACTTGTTTACTGAGATTATAAGAATAGTGTAAAGTATCTGTTATTTGTAAATCTCCACTGATAGACAACATTCATTCCCATTTTACCACTAAACTTAAACTGGAAACAAGTGTGTTAATTATTTTCTATTTTAAATTAAGATATTAGCTAGTTTTGTCTGAACCCTCAAAATATTTTGGCAGACTTAGTATTTTACCAGACATTCAATTAAGGATTGAATATTGCTCTTGAATCATTATCGTTATTTTTTTTAGTTCACAGCAATGTATTTCTCACAGAACAAAATAGCCTCTTCAGCTAACTAGAAGGGCAAAAAGCTAATGGAAAGAAGCCACTAAACAGTGTGCCTTATTTCACTCTCTCTCAGCTCTACACAGACATTTTTATCCTTCTTTTAAGTTATCAGAACCAGAGGAACAGATTTTTAAATAGTCTATCTCCAGCTGTCTCCTTGTTTGGATCCCTGGATGATTTCTCTATGTGAAACGTCTTTCATCTTTTTTCAGGTGAAAGGTTTATTTGTAGATTTTCTACAAATGAAACCAGCTAAAATCTCCTAAGCTCAGAAATGAAGCTTAGAATCTTTTTGAAGGAGGCTGCCTCATCATAGCTGCTCAGTTGTAGAGCACTCACTGAGGCTCCGGCACCCACCACTCAGACAAGGGGCAGGTGCCAATTAAAAGGAAGCCAAGCAGGTAGGACACACATAGGCAACAAGGTACCTCTTCCCTTTACTTTGCCAAATAGATACAACCTGACCAACGAAAGAGTGTTAGGTGGAACGATGACACTCTTCACAGGTTATCAGGGGATATTGGGCCAGAACTAAACACATATGATCATCTTTGCCTTTGGTCTCCTAGATTCTTCTTATTTCCCCTTTTCTGCACTAGCATACTTCTCTGTTCCCATAGGACTACTTCTGGCTTACCAATGAACTCATCATTTCCCCCTTCTTTTCTCATTACAACCTGTTAATCAGTAAAAAATGATGATATATTCATTCACTTTAGGATGAAAATTATGCATAAGGTTTAATCTCTTTTATGGTAATTTGTCATTTTGTATGGGATAATATTTAAGGCCAAAGTAAAGCATACTAATAATGGACTATCTGGCAACATCAACAAAGTTGAAAAACTATTTTGGGAACATTGTAAATTCCCCAACATTTAAAATTATTAATTTATTCTATACATAAATTGTATACACACATACATAATGCTAAGTAGTTGTGTGTGTGTGCATGTATGTGTACGGTAGTGATGGTAATGGTGGTATGCAAAATGAGCATTTGGCAATTTATTTCAGTAAAAACAACTCTTAATATTCTGAAGAGAAAATACTAAGTGATGTCTCCTTTAGTTAGAGTTTCTCTCTTTCTATATTAATTTTCACTGACTTTCATTTCAGTCAGTATGACGTATCAGACATCCTAAATGACCTTCTCACTGAAAGCGACTAAAACCACTCAGTAAAATATTTTGAAAACATTTGAAAATGGAAAGCTGTTCTGGCAAGAAAATAAGAAATTCCAGGAGGCTAAAAACAAAGAGATCAGGAAACCTGGGACCTGAGCAGGAGGCCAGAATGTTCTGAAGGTGGCTTTGCCTTGAGGGCATCTGCCAAATGCTTGAGCAGCAATTACACAGGGTCAGATAATTGAAAGGATTCATAATACTCCATGGGGTACATACTCACTAAGGTAAAATATATGGTACAGCAGGGGAAAGAAAAGCACAGGCAAACGTCAGACTGGTCCAAGACATATATACAGCTCCCAGAGTCCTTTCTTAATTATACAACTCACACTTTGTCATCAGATTGTTAATCACTACATGGTGGGGAGGGAGACTGTACCTAGGTCTCAGGGGCATCTTTGCTTCATTGAAGGAGGAGGGCTTTTACACTCCTCTGTTAATGTAACAGCAAAATCCAAGAGAAACAGACAGAAACGAGGTGCAAGCCATCAATATGTTCATTTTCTATAAACAATGCTGATAAGCTGGTGCAACTTGCCTCCTGGTTTGTCTCAAATCCCAGCACAGAACTACACTAATCATTAGTTGGTACAAAGTAGTTAAGTTTGGCCTAGGGTCACACCAAGCCTCCAGGCACTTCTGGAAGTAAGCATGAGTTTGCTACAGATTAGCTGAGATTAATTCTATACTTACAATAGTTACAATTTTTGAGGACTCTATGGGAATCAAAGGACAGAAGGTAAAGTCTTGGGTTAGGCAAACTTGTGGGGAATCTAATAGGAAACAATTTACATGTAGCTGGAACCCACATATTACATTCTCGTTGTAAGGATGAAATAGAAATACATTGGACATATGTAAAGAAAGAATAAAAAAAAAAAAAATGTGTCTCAACTGGGCCCTTGGAGGAAGGGAGAACGTCTTTGCTGGGGATTCATAATTTTATGACCCTCATTTGAATTTGTGGTCTAAACTTGGTGAAACAAAAAATTATTTCTGGAGGAACCAAAATAATTCTTTATACAAGATTCATTCCTTCATACAAAAACCAAATTAAATCTCATAGTCCCATGAGCTCTAGAATCACAAAGCATACAAGGAAGCAAAGAACAATGAATGTTAGCCAGCAGAAATAGTAGGCAGCAAATACACATATACTTAACATATTGCAGTTTATTAGACACAGGACATAAAATAAATATGTTTATTTTGTTTGAAGAAACAATGTAGCTGTTACTTTAAAGATACAATATGAGAAAGAAACAAAGTGTCATAAAAAATTGTCCACCTCTGTGGGCAGCTAGGAGGGGAGCTGGTGGCCTGGACCTGCTTCCCTCAGTGTAGCTCAGCCCCACAGGGTCCCCACAGAGGCTGAACCTGGGGTCTCTGAGCCCTACCACAGAGTGCATTTTCTTGTAGAAATCCTCTGCCACATAGCAGAAGAACATACAGAGGGTCTAGAGGAAAAGGAGACAGAAAAAAGTGAAAAATAAATTAAGGGGCTTAGAAGAGTGAAACTACTCAACACACCTATATGGAATTTTAGAAGGAAAGAGCTAGAGGATGGGGAAACTCTCTATTTACAGGGAAAATGACAGAAAAGTCCAGAACTGATGAGAAAATGTTTAATATTTGGGCATCCCAATGAATTCCAAGCAGAATGAATAAAAGCAAATGTCACTTATAAAAATGTAGATAGCCAAAGTATATAGATGTTTGCTATTTTATCGGAACACTTTCTACTAACATACAGGTTATATATATACATCTGGATTCTGCAAATGATAGAAAATATAAAATGAATTACTATTTCATTAGTCTTAGCTGACCTTTTTTCAATTTGTAGACTCTTTGCTTCCTATGCAATAATAACTTGTGAACAAAAACCAATATCCACAGTTTGTTGAAGTAAAAATATTTCAATTGCTTCCTTATCAATATTCCACTTCTCGGTAGCAGGGTCAAAGACTTTATTCTCACAGAACTGGAGGAAGAAATGTGTTTTTTTTTTAAATTCACACAGAAGTGGAAATGACTTGTCATTTATCTTTTCCTCAGAACAGGTTTTATTTGGAGAGGAAAGCAAGATTTCCCTAAATGCCTTAAAAGAGGTTAGGTAGCGACCAAAGCCAGTTAAGGGGTGAGAGTGTGGTGTGCTAGAAGAGGAAGGAAAGGATATTAAATGGAAACAATATTGCCCAGGAGACAAACTTCTTTCAAATGTTGGCCTGGGGATTAGTAGATCTGCAATCTTTAAAACAGGATAGTCACTGATGCTCAAAACTAAGCTTGCTAGGTTCTTAAGAATAAAGCTTGCTATACTATCCTAATATAATCTTTGCATTGGTCAAGTGATAGAGAAAGCCTAACTTTAATGTCTTGACTCAGAAAAAGCTAATCTTTCCAATCAGTGCTTTATTTCTTAGCAGATAGTGTCACTGTATCACATAAGAACCAGGAATATAAATGATTGGTTTTGCGTATTATAACTGTTAACATCCTTTGCTTGTCAAAACTACAGTGCTGCCCATAGTACTGTCACCACTTATTATTAATTTACCTTTCAAAAAGACAAAGGTACTGCATATACTAAACACAAAGCTAAAGTGACAGAGTCCTTTTTGCAACCCAAATAAATATATCACTGTCATTTAGCAATTCTCTGTATTCAGTCGAATTTTTTTCTAGCACTACAAGGATGTTAAGGGAGGGTGAAAATAGAGACAGCTCATTGACGTCCCATGCATACATCTATACCACTTTAATCTTGCACATAAAAAGGTCAAGCATAAAATTATTTGCTTGGAGCAGCTGTCCTCAGAGATTCAAATTAACATAGATAGAGATTACCACAAGGAAAAAAGTTAATTTTACCTTAATTGGTTTAAGCTGGGTCCCATCCATACCGAGAGGATGAGGTTACAAAAGACTAGAAACTGCTAGGTTGACAGAAAGGGATTAATTCATGGGCTAGCGTCAGGTTGTTGACTAATAACATATTGATTGTATCTATAAGATATGCAGAGCATCTGTCAGGAAGAGAGACACTTTGGAATTGAAGATCGCTAGCCTATCTGACATGATCAAAGTTAGATTAATATTATTAAGGAGCTGCAAGTGAGCTGCCTATTCCCTTAGCAACCACAGACATTTTCTACATGTGTCTGGGACTGACCAACATGAACAGTAGCGGTACTTGTCGGTCAGAGGGAAATGACTGGTTTGTGTGGCTGCTTCCCCCCGCCCCTTTTTGTCTTTAGTGTGTTCCAGCAGACATATTGAACTACCACGGTTTAATCCTAGTGGAGCCTGCAGGTGGTATTGTCCTCGCATTGAGGAGTTATTAAATTCTTAAGGTCACCATAAAAAAGATTCCATTAAATTGAGTTAATAAAAACATTGGGCAAAGGTTTGCAAAGAGCACAGATGTCAAAGCTTTGGGAATTGGAATGTCTCTTATGATATCAGGCTAAAAGAATAATTTAAATTACACTATAAAATAAAGAAGCTAAAAATTCTGCATTCTTTCATAAGTGTGAAATTTTTGCACCTAATACATGTGTGTGTATGTGAATACTTGTATAGGATACTCATTTCTTTGAACGTTTTGTTTGCCATTCCATGTATGTATTTCCTTCTTTCTTTTCTTCTTTTTTTTCTTTTTAGTTGAGATTAACTTTGTTTAAAACCTGAGACACCTGGAAAATAGCACCTGAGAGTAAAAACCCGGTGAATTTCTGGGAATTTTTATATGTGTGAAAACTGATTCTTTTTTAAGGAAAATAAAAAAGATGAAGGGAAGCCTGACACTTGATTTAGGATGACTCTGATACTTGATTTAGGAAGGAGGGTGTGGATTAGAAAAAGTCTTTAGTGTTTAGTTTGAATGATGCAGCTACTGAGTTACTCCATTATACAGCCTATACACAAAACTGCACTCATGACATAATATGTGTGGAAGTCCAACTATTCCCTATGTATCTCACTTGCCTGGGGGTTTACAATATCCTGCTTCTGCTGCCATTTCCTGTGGAAGAGGAAACAGGATATATTAACATGGTAGTATTGTGATAAAGATCCTAAGAACTGAGGGAATCACTACTCTGTCCAATTATTAAATTTTAATATTCAATATTTTCAGAGAAAATTAAAAGAGGAATCTTGTGGAGAGCATATGACTTTTTGGAATGAATTTACCACTCTCTTTTTAATGACTGAAGCCGAATCTGGACTCTGTACCCTGACACGGAATTAAATCTTGGAGACAGAGTTTTGGGTCAAGTATAAAACAATAGCTTTATTGCTTTGCCAGGCAAAGGGGGCCATAGCAGGCTAATGCCCTCAAGACTGTGTGTACCATCTGGGAGGGGAGTGAGAAGTTTTATGGTAAAGGTTCGAAGAGGGTGTGATCAGCTCCTGACATTCTTCTGACGGGTTGGTGGTGAGGTAAGGGGGAGTCAGTACCACCAGGCTTCTGGTTTCAACAGGTCTGGGGTCTCCGTGCCTGTGGGAGGCTTGTGGGCAGCACACCGTGGTTAACCATTAACTTCTCTCAGCTGTGGGGCTTTCAGTAGCTGCAAAACAGCACAAAGATATTGCTGTGTGTACCCCTTGATGGGAAACCAGGACCCTGCCCCAAGCCTGCACTAGTTTCTCTTTACTGTTCCTCCCTTGCCTCACATCCCCTGCCTTCCCCAATTAACAACTGTTTGAACCTGCCCCTTGGAACTCAGGGAAGGTCATGGAGGCTGAGTGAAGCCTATTTCCTATAATCAAAGAAATGGGGTACACAGGAAGGCTTTTGTGCCCGGGAGCCCCACAGGGTCCTGCTCCGTGAGTGAACTACTCTAGAAGTGATTGCTTTCTTTTTTTTCTTTTGTGTGTCTTTGCACAGAGCCACCTGGGGGGCGCGGGGGTGGAGAGGGTGTTGGCAGTGATTTGAGTTCCGGTGTGACCTCTAGTATTGGCGCAGGCGGCTCGTCCCCCAGTGCTGTGTCGCCTGCCCCACCCCAATCCACCAGCAGTGCCCTGGAGGTGGTCCCAGGTAAGTCCAGGGCTCTGCTCCCATCTACCCACTCATTTTTGCACGTCCCTCAGTGCTTTCCGCTACATACTGTGTATGCTCGGTTTGTAGAAAAAAACGTTTTCGGTCATCTGTCACTTTGGCTGTATTGCGCGTGGTAGAGGAAACGCCTGGCTCGTTGGGAGCCTCGGGCTGCAGAGGGGATGAGAAGCCCTCGGGAAGGTCAGATGGACGGGCCTCCCAGGGCAAGGCAGAGCGGGCGGTGCCACCCAGCCTGAGACCATGGAGAACGGGAGGCTTCAGAGAAATGAAATGGGGGTTGTGGGGAGGGGCAGCGAGGGCCCCTGAACGTGGGGGACGGTGACAAAGGCGGGGAGCAGGGATGAGGTCACAAGTCAGTGGGCATGGCTGCCGGCTGGGGAGGGGTCTTCGACCGTTGGTAGTCCTTGAGGGTCTGCCGACGGATGACCGATGTGACTGGCCCCGGGGGAGCTGTCTGGTGGCTGGATGGGGGCTCAGAGCCCAGGTTGGGACTGTCGTGAAAGCGCAGGGAAGAAAAGAGCTGGGGGGCAAGATGGCGTCTGTGGGGCGCTACCTGTCCCCTGGGCCCCAGGCCACGGCTGGGTGGTGGGCACCTGGCTGCACCAGTAACACAAGCCCCAGTTATGGGAAGGAATGGAATCCTCAGAACTGCCCTCTGGCCCCAGGAGGAGGGCCCTGGCCTGCCTTTCTACTGCAACCCAGAGTGCATGTCTCACCTGCTATGGAGCTAACAGGCATAGACTGGATTGTTTTTCCTGGTAGTTTCATTCAGGTTGTATCCTTACTAATGCACTGCATGAATAGAAGGTATAAACTCTGAAATAAACAGGTGCTGCTTCTAGACTTTCTGTATTTAGCACTAGTAAGAAGGATAAGATAGAGTTCCTTGGTTGTTCTGATTTCTTGAAACACCATTGTCTCACTTTCTGAAAAGTGAGAACCTTTTTGCTCTTGCTTTTTAATTTGCAATTGTTTTATTATTGGCAAATTTATAAAAGATTATATTAAAAGTTTATTTCATAACTTGAAATTATATTATATTATTATATTATATTATTATTATATTATTTTATTGGATCAATAACATTTTTATTTTCTAATTTATATTACCATTATCTTTACATGTTAAATATGTATATGAAAACTTTGTCTCTAGGGCATGGTGAAAGTTCTTTATTTTTTTATTTTATTATTTATTTATTTTTGGCTGTGTTGGGTCTTCATTGCTGTGCGTGGGCTTTCTCTAGTTGCAGCGAGAGGGGGCTACTCTTCATTGCAGTACGTGGGCTTCTCATTGTGGTGGCTTCTCTTGCTGTGGAGCATGAGCTCTAGGCCCACGGGTTTCAGTAGTTGTGGTGCGTGGGCTCAGCACTTGTGGTTTATGGGCTCTAGAATGCAGGCTCAGTAGTTGTGGCGCACGGGCTTAGTTGCTCTGCAGCATGTGGGATCTTCCTGGACTAGGGCTCGAACCCGTGTCCCTTGCATTGGCAGGTGGATTCTTAATCACTGCACCACCAGGGAAGTCCATGGTGAAAGTTTTTGCTTTGTAGTTTGATTTTAATTTATAGTGTTTTTAGTCTTGCAAAATATGATTTTATTTTATTAATTTATTTTTAACATCTTTATTGGAGTATAATTGCTTTACAATGGTGTGTTACTTTCTGCTTTATAACAAAGTGAATCAGTTATACATATACATATGTTCCCATATCTCTTACCTCTTGTGTCTCCCTCCCTCCCACCCTCACTATCCCACCCCTCTAGGTGGTCACAAACCATCGAGCTGATCTCCCTGTGCTATGAGGCTGCTTCCCACTAGCTAGCTATTTTACGTTTGGTACTGTATATGTGTCCATGCCACTCTCTCACTTTGTCACAGCTTACCCTTCCCCCTCCCCATATCCTAAAGTCCATTCTCTAGTAGGTCTGTGTCTTTATTCCTGTCTTACCCCTAGGTTCTTCATGACCATTTTTTTTTCTTAGATTCCGTATATATGTGTTAGCATACGGTATTTGTTTTTCTCTTTCTGACTTAACTTCACTCTGTATGACAGACTCTAAGTCCATCCACCTCACTACAAATAACTCAGTTTCGTTTCTTTTTATGGCTGAGTAATATTCCATTGTATATATGTGCCACATCTTCTTTATCCATTCATCTGTTGATGGACACTTAGGTTGCTTCCATGTCCTGGCTATTGTAAATAGAGCTGCAATGAACATATTGGTACATGCCTCTTTTTGAATTATGGTTTGATCAGGGTATGGAAGTTAAATTCTAAAATCATATTTTACTCTGAGCAAAACTGGGCAAAATATGATTTTAGAATTTAACTTCCATGTAATAATAAAGTTGTTAACTTTCAAGAGTTTTATCTTTTATATTATTTTTACAAATTTACCATACAAGATTAATTAATATATATTCATTTTACATCTAGTTCTCTTATGGTTTTATTTTTACATTAAAAATTTTAATACAGTTAGAATGAATACCGGTGCATGAATTCCAATTGGGATATAAATTTATAATTTTTTTTCTAGAATTTTAGCCAGTCTTTTCTACAGGTTAAACAATCCATCTTCAATACTTTAGAAATAGGTATAGGCATGAATCCTTATCTGAACTGTTAGTTCTATTCCAGGGTCACACTTCTATAATTGTTGTTAGCTTTAGGTTTTTTTAATTGGTCATTTCCTAAATTAGTTTTGGGTTTAATACACCTCATGGGTATAATTGGCAACCATCTATTGCCACGTCTGAGGAGTGCTGAAAGTGAAAATTAACAATAGCTCTCTCCTACGAATGTATCATTGATCTTGAAATAGTCACAGCTAAATTCTTTCCTCAAGGCTCAACTCTCCTTAAGATAAAGCCTATCAAATGAAATTATATTATCTAGAAAGATTGTGAAGATTTGCTTCTGTTTTAAAAGTATATTAAGGTTTATCAAATTATATTTCTAAAGATACATTCTGATGAATGTTAGTATAATTTAAAAAAAATTTGAGTAGATGAGAGCAGTTTTGTATATAAAACAGTTTCTTAGAGAATGATAGCATTTTATGAGAATATTTAGTCATATATAGATATTCCTTCTGGATAACAATGAGCATAGGGAAAAATGCTTTAATTTTCTCATCAAAGACAAATAATCTGTTAAAATTGAAAGATAATTGTCTAGGAAATTACTATTTAGAAGTTTATAATATATGGGAATTCACTGTTAATTTCAGATGTACAAAATATTTGTAATGTTTTTAAATACAATTTGGTAATTATATTATCTAAAAAGTATGATTTTATACTGTTAAAACCAGTTGTTTTTCAAAACCTATTAAGTCCCTGATGGTGTTCAAAAGGAACAGACAATACAAAACCTGTTAGAGAAAAGTCATTTATTTCAATATAAATCAAATAATTGATGCCTGATTATTAAAAAATAAATTATGATACAGACCACATTGCTGGAATATAAGACTGCCCACCAAAGCCAAGGCTTGAATTCTGGGGAAATAGTTTTGTGATTGTCTTCTTCAGACAAAACTAGGCATCAAAAATGCCTAGATAAAAGGGTTTTACCTCACAGTTGGGAGGTGCTCTCGGGGGAAAGAGACTGTCCTGCATTTTGGGGTTTTGCAGACTGATACATAACTTTCTAGGCATAGACTCTGTTCCTCTGCTCCACCCCAGATAAAAATATGATCATACAGATGCTGATCACAATTCAGAAACATGAGAAAGTCAATGCCCAGAAATATGTAAGTAGTGAGTATATATAGGGCAGTGGCATAGCTAGAAAATAAGTCATTAGACACAGCACATCCTTATTTTATGAGTGCAGTGTCACAGATAGATCGTGGGCCCCATAACAATTCTGGTGGATAAGGGCATTAGTAGTAAGGCTCTAAGCATCTGCCTTTGCTCTAGATGACCATCTTTATAAAAATTTTACCCAATAATTAATTTATAACCAAATTGAAATGTAATCCAAGCTTACAGTGTGTATGTTCTCTCCTAGCTAATGTGTAATACGCCTTGGAAATGCAAAAAATTGTAACTAGCCAATCAAAATCTCCTCTGAAAGGTAGAGGGATATTTTCAATGCATAAGAGCCTTAAGGAAAAGCAAAAGGACATAATTCAAGATGCAGTTCATCTTCACAGTTTTTAAAGAAAAGCTACAAAATTGCATAAAATTTCAGAAGAAAATTCTGGTTTACTCATGCTTTGTTGTGGCGGCAGTGGGGAGAGAGTTAGTTAGAGGACATGGCTCAAATTAATTTAAATGTAATTCCATTCTTCTTTATTCTTTTAAAGAAGTTCCATTCAACCTGACTAGAAGGGAGCTTCTGCTCCCACAGAATTCAGAGAATCTTAGAAAATAGGATCTTGAGCAAGTCAGTTCACATATAAAAGGATCACTAATACCTAGAGAAAGCTAAAGGTTACCCCTAAACTCATCTCTATCAAGAATGGTTCCAAAGGAATTCACCACTTACCCCTTCCTTTTGTTAGTATCTAGGTCCTAGGATAAGTGCTTTGCAAGGAGAGAGGATGGATGTCCTAGGCAGAAGAATCTGAGAGCAAAAGAACTAGGATGTGTCATCCTTTTTCTCCACAGCTTCTGAAACTCTGTTACAAGAAATGTTCATTGTATTTCTCTTGACCGTCAGAGACATCATGCAATTTATTTATGTCACTTTGCTTTCAAAACTATCTTGAAAGAAGAACAAGTTTAAACTTGTATTTCATTTTATACTTTATATTTGTGTATGTAGTCTTCTTTTCATTTCATTTTTCCACTACAACTCATGCTTATGATGTATTTAAGAAGAATTCATCTCTATTAGTCTACGTGAACTAAAGGAAGAAACAATCCAAGCTTTTTAATTTCCAGGTTTTCTGATCCTCACTTCAGTATGGTTGCTTTTTTTTGCTTACATTATTTCCCATATGATTTTCTTTGAATGTTCCTTTGATCCTTGTTTTTTGGAGGGAAGAGGAGCGTATTTTTAAATAAAATGAGAAAAGAAAAACAGGCATTTTTCAAACATATATTAGTTACAATTGAATGTATCGTGTAAACCACTATAACTTAATAAGTATTTGTGTTGCATACAGAAGGCAACTGTAGCAATTATTAAAGACAACATATGGCAGGTGCCTTAAAGCTCTAGGGTGACAACAAAACATATGACTTCAGCTCATTATAAGTATTTTCTAAGATCCTCTTAATTGCTGTAGTAATTAAACTTTACCAATTTTTGTGAAGATGCAAGTGACTTATTACAATGGAGTGAATATATGCTTTGCATTATTAAATTTACATAAAATACACATTCAAGAATACTAAAGAATCTCTCTCCGTATGTCTATTATTTGTACCTATATCTATCCATATATATAGACCTCTCTCTCTAGATAGGTAGATAGTGCCTCTTTCTCTCTCATATATATACTTATATATTTCTTTATATGTTCATATAAAGAAACTTAGAAGCTAAATCAATCTCCTTCAAAATTACCATGTCTCATTTTTATTTTCTACACATTGTAACTTTGTCCTTCACTATTTTTTGGTTAGTAATATATACTATGTGGTGTTTACAATCTGCTGGGTACAATAATAATTAGCATTAAGAAATTTTACTAATTCAGATCAACAAGACAGCTCAGCTTTCCAGATCACATAGTACTACTGGTAACACTACTGTGATTAAAAGAAATGTTTGCTGGATTAAAATACAAATAAAAATATAATAATATGTATGAACATGTTAATTCTGGGATCCCATAGAACGGAGGAAAAAAAACTTTCTAAGTGAAATTGGATTTTATTTAAACTTTAAACCCTTCATGTTGTTTGATATTTCAGGTTTTTGGATACCCTTGAGAAAAGCTGTTTTAACAATATAATTTTAAATTCATGACAACATAACTGCTTGAAATTGCCTTTTAAGTAAGGGTTTAGTTTTTATCTGTTTAATCAATCCAAGCTTTATGAAACTCTTGAAGGGCTATAAATAGCTAGAAACTATTTTTAAGAGAAGAAAATTTATATTGTAAGAAAAATATTTTTCATAAATTTTCTAAAATTTAAACAATAGTTTCCTTAAAAATTGTAGTTCAAAATGGAGCAGATAAAAATATAAACTGTTTTAAAATGTAATGTAAAATGTATCTTAACCTGAGCTTAATTGTATATTTTTATTATTTTTTTATTATTTTATTTTATTATTATTATTATTTTTTTGCAGTACGCGGGCCTCTCACTGTTGTGGCCTCTCCCGTTGCGGAGCACAGGCTCCGGACACGCAGTCTCAGTGGCCATGGTTCACGGGCCCAGCCGCTCCGCGGCATGTGGGTTCTTCCCGGACCAGGGCACGAACCCGTGTCCCCTGCATCGGCAGGCGGACTCTCAACCACTGCGCCACCAGGGAAGCCCTGTATATTTTTAAACACTCAGTTTGTATTAATTAGGGTTCAGTACAGGGAGACAGTCCATTTTAGGCTTTAATTTTTTTTAAGCAGCAAGTGAAAGTGTTTACAAAATCAGAGGTCACCACTGGAAACAGTGAGTTTGAGAACATATTGCCTTAGCTGCCATCTGTATATTTGAAAATTAGAATCAAGAAGCCACTGCCACAACTGTAGCTCAACATCAACAAAACAGTGAGTGGACCTCTGAAATGCTGAGTTAAGTTAGTTCAACAGACTCTTGATACAAATGAAGCTTTGCCTAGACATTGAGCACTGTGTCTAGTGTAGCAACTTCTGTCTATAACTCAAGGACCTTGTTTGAAATGTCCATAATATTTCAGTTAGAGTTACCAGGAACACAAAATCCAATCTCAGAACTTAAAAGAGGGGAATTTAATGAAGGAAATTTATATTTTGAGAAGCCAGTGGTGAATAGTGATTCCCCTCCCCAACTTCCAAGATTAAAGGGCAAGAAACCACTGTTATTTCTCCTAAGAAAAGAGAAAATAAAGAGAAAACATCATCAGAGTCCAGAGACTATAGCTATCCAAGAAACAGCAAGCATAGTGGGCATTCCATTTTGGAGTAGTAGCCATGGAAAAGTTGCATTGCTGCTAAAGATATAGCCTGAGGCACAGAGAGAGGGAAAAATACTCTGGTTCTTTCTTCCTCATGCCGTTCAACATTCTGACTTTGGCTTTCATTGGTCAAAATTTGGGGAAGCCAACTGAAATCCAGCTTGGAAATACCTGACAATTTAATTGACAAAACACAATTCTCATCAGTGAACCCCAATGAAAAGGAAGTTAGGAAGTAGTTTCCAACTTTCCAGTCTGTTCTTTGCAGAAAGTCCACTAGACAGGTGCTTAGTGCCAGTTCATCATACACAACATATTCGACCTGTTCAACTACTCAACATCTGTCCATACATTTCCAGACAATAGCATGCTTTAACTAATATGAGCAAATGCATCTCTTAAATATGAAAAGATTATCATCACCCTCTTACCAAATGGAGAGACCTTCAAAGATATCAACTAATAATTTTGTTTCTGGGTGAGGTTCATTCTTTTTTCATTTAGTTACAATTCCTCTTTGATGATCTGCAATCTCAAGCCTATATTATAAAGCTACCACCAACATAACTTTTATATAAAGTGAGAGTGGAGTCAGAGAGGGAGAAAATGAAATTGGCAAAAATGCATATATATTAAAACTATGGATAGCTATCTCAGAATCATTGCTGGTATTTACAAAGTTTCCATTATCCTTCCATATTCTCTTTGCCATCAGTTGCACTTCAGCTGCAATAAAAAGTTGCATGTAATGGTAATCTTGTTTACCTGAATACTGTAGTGAGAGTATCCTATGCTATGACAGGTTTTTTGTTTGTTTGATTAGTTGCTTTTTGTTTGGTTTTGTTTGTTTTAGATTTAAAGCTCCTTAAATTCAAAGCATTTTTCGAAAGGCTCATCCCTAAGAGCTATTTGGTAAATTTACTTATCGCCACTCTTCCAACTTGATTATTTCTAAATGCCTGAACTTCTGGCCACAATGAACGCAAGCATCACCGTCCTGAGATCATTTCTCCTTCTCATCAGACTAGGTGTTTAGATATACCATTTGAAGTTTTCTCCTGTAGGAAGCTTCTTGTTACCTCGATTGGAGATATAATGATGAAACAATACGTTCCTGGTATATGATATTGTAATCTATGGGACTAGGTTCAAATATTTTTTCTTGCTTGCTTAGGTGAGGGAGAGTTAGCAATGCACTTGGAGCAAATACACTATATAAGCAATTGATTCACAACACCTGTGCCTTCAACACCTTCCAAGTCCTATCTAATATCCACCACTTCCACATGATGTACCTTGCATATGTACCTCAATATCTTGGTTGCCCCTATAGTATCTAGCTCATTATGGGAAGTTCAAAGCATAAAAACATATAATGTGTCATGATCAAGTATTCAATCTCTAGCAAGGTCTAGTAGCAACTTCCAATTTTAACTAATCTCCAAAATATATCTTCGTCTCTTTTCTTTAATATACTATTGGATGGGATTTAGTTAAATTTTTGTAGGATTGCAAATATTAAAGCTGCTTCATTGGTTGTCAGTGAATTGACTATATTCAAGAGGCAAGAGCCCATTGTTTTGGGGTGTACGAGGAGAGGGGATTCAGGGCACTGACTAAACGAGATCCAGAGATGGGCACGAGCCGCGGCTATCAGTGCAGACCCCAGAGACGGGCATGAAATGCTAAGGATACTGCTGCAGACACCAAGAAGCCTCTGTGCAAGCACAGGGCACTATCCACACCTCCACTCCCGGGAGCCTGTGCAGCCCACCACTGCCAGGGTCCCGTGATCCAGGGACAACTTCCCTGGGAGAACACACGGCGTGCCTCACGCTGGTGCAACATCATACCGGCCTCTGGCACCGCAGGCCCACTCCACATTCTGTACCCCTCCCTTCTCCCCCAGCCAGAGTGAGCCAGAGCCCCCTAATCAGCTGCTACTTTAACCCCATCCTGTCTGAGCAAAGAACAGACGCCCTCAGATGACCTACACACAGAGGCGGGGCCACAGCCAAAGCTGAACCCCAGGAGCTGTGTGAACAAAGAAGAGAAAGGAAAATCTCTCCCAGCAGCCTCAGGAGCAGTGGATTAAATCTGCACAATCAACTTGATGTACCCTGCATCTGTGGAATACCTGAATAGAAAACGAATCATCCCAAAATTGAGGTGGTGGACTTTGGGAGCAACGATATATATATTTTTTCCTTCTTCTCTTTTTGTGAGTGTGTATGTGTATGCTTCTTTGTGTGATTTTGTCTGTATAGCTTTGCTTTTACCATTTTCCTAGGCTTCAGTCTGTCCTTTTTTTTTTCCTTTTTTAATATAGTTTTCAGCACTTGTTATCATTGGTGGATTTGTGTTTTGGTTTGCTTGCTCCTTTCGTTTTTTCTTTTATTAAATAACTTTAAATTTTTATTAGTTTTTATTTTAATAGCTTTCTTATTTTATTTTTTTCTTTCTTTCTTTTTTTCTCCCTTTTCTTCTGAGCTGGGTGGCTGACAGGGTCTTGGTGCTCTGGCCAGGTGTCAGGTCTGTGCCGATAAGGTGGGAGAGCCGAATTCAAGACATTGGTCCACCAGAAACATCCCAGCTCCATGTAATATCAAACGGTGAAAGCTCTCCCAGAGATCTCCATCTCAATGCTAAGACCCAGCGCCACTCAAACACCAGAAAGCTACAGTGCTGGACACCCTATGGCAAACAACTAGCAAGACAGGAACAGAAACCCACCCATTAGAAGAGAGGCTGCCTAAAATCATAAGTTCACAGACACCCCAAAACACACCATCGGATGCAGTCCTGCCCACCAGAAACACAAGATCCAGCCTCATCCACCAGAACACAGGCACTAGTTCCCTCAACTGGGAAGCCTACACAAGGCACTGAACCAAACTTAGCCCCTGAGGGCAGACACCAAAAACAATGGGAACTACAAACCTACAGCCCACGAAAAGGAGACCCCAAATACGGTAAGTTAAGCAAAATGCAAAGACAGAGAATCATACAGCAGATGAAGGACCAAGGTAAAAACCGACCAGACCAAACAAATGAAGAGGAAATAGTCTACCTGAAAAAGAATTCAGAGTAATGATAGTAAAGATAATCCAAACCTGGAAATAGAATGCAGAAAATACAAGAAATGTTTAACAAGGACCTAGAAGAACTAAAGAGCAAACAAACAACGATGAACAACAAAATAAATGAAATTAAAAATTCTCTAGGAGTCAATAGCAGAATAACTGAGGCAGAAGAATGGATAAGTGAGCTGGAAGATAAAATAGTGGAAATAACTACTGCAGAGCAAAATAAAGAAAAAAGAATGAAAAGAATTGAGGACAGTCTCAGAGACTTCTGGGACAACATTAAATTCATCAACATTTGAATTATATGGGTTCCAGAAGAAGAGAAAAAGAAAGGGACTGATTGAAGAGATTACAGTTGAAAACGTCCCTAATATGGGAAAGGAAATAGTTAAGCAAGTCCGGGAAGCACAGAGAGTCCCATACAGGATAAATCCAAGGAGAAACAGGCCAAGACACATATTAATCAAACTATCAAAAATTAAATTCAAAGAAAAAATATTAAAACAGCAAGGGAAAAGCAACAATTAATATACAAGGGAATCCTCATAAGGTTAACAGCTGATCTTTCAGCAGAAACTCTGCAAGCCAGAAGGGAGTGGCAGGACATTTTTAAAGTGATGAAAGGCAAAAACCTACACCAAGATTATGCTACCCAGTAAGGATCTCATTCACATTTGACAGAGAAATAAAAGCTTTACAGATAAGCAAAAGCTAAGAGAATTCAGCACCACCAAACCACCTTTACAACAAATGCTAAAGGAACTTCTCTAGGCAGGAAACACAAGAGAAGGAAAAGACCTACAATAACAAACCCCAAACAATTAAGAAAATGGTAATAGGAGCATACATATCGATAATTACCTTAAATGTAAATAGATTAAACGCTCCCAACAAAAGACATAGACTGGCTGAATGGATATAAAAACAAGACCTGTATATATGCTGTCTACAAGAGACCCACTTCAGACCTAGGGACACATACAGACTGAAAGTGAGGGGATGGAAAAACATATTTCATGCAAATGGAAATCAAAAGAAAGCTGGAGTAGCAATTCCCATATCAGACAAAATTGACTTTAAAATAAAGACTATTACAAGAGACAAAGAAGGACACTATATAATGATCAAGGGATCAATCCAACAGGAAGATATAACAATTGTAAATATTTATGCAACTGATATAGGAGCACCTCAATATATAAGGCAAATGCTAATACCCATAAAAGGGGAAATTGACGGTAACACAATCATAATAGGGGACTTTACACCCCACTTTCACCAATGGACAGATCATCCAAAATGAAAATAAATAAGGAAACACAAGCTTTAAATGACACATTGGACAAGATGGACTTAACTGATATTTATAGGACATTCCATCCAAAAACAAGAGAATACACTTTCTTCTCAAGTGCTCATGGTACATTCTCCAGGAGAGATCATATCTTGGGTCACAAATCAAGCCTTGGTAAATATAAGAAAATTTAGATTCTAGCAGTAGCTAGAATCTTCAGTACAATGTTAATTAGAAGTGACAAGAATGGATATTCTTTTCTTGTTTCTGATTTTAGGAGAAAACATTCAGTCTTTATTAAATATGTTAGCTGTGGGTGTTTTATGGATACACCTTCTCAGGCTAAGGGCATTCCCTTCTATTTCTAGTTAAGTAGTTTTTTCATGAAAGGGTGTAGGACTTTTTTTTTTTTTTTTTTTGCGATACGCGGGCCTCTCAGTGTTGTGGCCTCTCCCGTTGCGGAGCATAGGCTCCGGACGTGCAGGCTCAGCAGCCATTGCTCACGGGCCCAGCTGCTCCACGGCATGTGGGATCTTCCCAGACCGGGGCATGAACCCGTGTCCCCTGCATCAGCAGGCGGACTCTCAACCACTGCGCCGCCAGGGAAGCCCAGGGTGTAGGATTTTTCAGATGCTTTTCCCACATTTTGGGATGATGATGTGGCTTTTATCATGTATGCTATTAACATATAGTATTACACTGATTGATTTTTTAATCTTAAATCTACCTTGCATTTCTGGGATACACTCCACTTGACCATGGTGTATAATCCTTCTTATATGTTACTGGATTCAGTTTGTCAGTATTTCACTGAGGATATGCTGCGTTTCTAATCATAAGAGAAATTGCTCTGAAGTTTTCTTTTCTTATGTGTCTTTGGTTTTGGCATCACAGTAGTAGTGGCCTCATAGAATGAGTTGGGAAGTGTTATCTATTTTTTGGAAGAGTTTGTGAAGGATTGGTATTAAATCTTTTGTGAACTTTTGGAAGAATTTATCAGTAAAGTCCTCTGGGCCTGGGCATTTCTCTCCATCTCTCTCTCCCTCTTTTTTAACTAATCGAATCTCTTTGCTTGTTATAGATCTATTCAGATTATCTAGAGATGGAGAGATTTGACTAGCCCCAAAAAAGTGTTACAGAATGCTGTCTTAAAGTTCAATAGTTTCTCTTTGACAGATGACTTTTATTTGTTCTGTGGCTTTAGCTAAATACAGGATTTCTGAAATGGTAATTATAGTTGTTTTACCATATTTTCTAGTTTTAGAGGGAGTTCACACAATTCCTCACTCTGCCATTCCAGAAGGTAATCTGGGTCAGGGGAAAGTTGGTTCTACCTCATGGCTATTATAAAGATGGAAAACTTTGAGCCAGTAATATTTTATTGAATCAGTTTTATAGCAGGTGCATATGATATTTAAATAAAGAGAGCAATCAGATAGTCATCAATGCAAAGATAAAATATGTAACACCTTTAATTTTATCAAAATCTAATTATCACAGAAGAAGAGAACAACTAGATAAATAGTTGTGAATTAAATGATTAAAATCCTCTTTATAAAATATTAAAATGGGTCACAAATATTTGGCTACTTGAATTGTCCCAGTAAATAAAGTTACCATATGACTTTTTACAGGTAAACAACAACTTATCCTAAAGCTGAGGGCATAAGCTTTCTAAGGCAGATGATTAATTAATGCAGCTTTTGTTTCCAGGTTTAATAATTTATTTGACTATCAATGCCACTATAAAGTCCCAGAAGCTCTTTACAAAATTTGCTATGAGATAGAGTTAGCTGGCGTTATTAAGAGAATATGCAAGTTTCTTTAACAAAATGCCAAAAGTTGATTGTCGACCAACTGGGAAAGACCTATGAGATGCTTCCCATAGGTGTACACAAAAGAAATGAATCTATAATTAAATTACAGTTAATCACAGGTGGTTATTTTACAGCAGGTGCTCAACTTTGAAAGTGTAGCTCTGGATTATTTTTGTTCCAACACGGTGCTCAATCCCTGTTGGTTATCTGGAAATATTTTATGGTTAGAAAAATGTTTATTTTATGATGGAAATGTTTTTCATCTATTTGATAAATAAATACAATATTATTTCATATAAACTTTCATATAAATTTAGTGAGCATATGCACACTATTATTTTGATATTTTTAAAAGCACAGAAAAATAGTTTAAATATTATTTATCATATTCATAAGGTCCATTGATATTCAGAAATAATTGTTATTCAAAGATATTAGCAGGAGTACATGAAATGATAGCCAAATTTTAAGGATTCTAAATTGTTCAAATTTAGGAAAATTTAATAACTCATATAGTCAATACCTTCAGTGACAGATATAGGCTTATTCTTATCACGTTTCACTTTCAAACAAGTTAATAAAGTAAGCAAAATATGCATAACATTGAATTATTGGCACAGTAACATCACAAGGTATGAAGGGAAGAAAGAGAATAGGTGATTTTTTTACATATTTAAAATTAACACAAACACTCTGTAAACAGTAACTTTGCTGAGCAAAGCTGATCCCTCTTCCAAATATCATAAATATTAAGCTGATCTGGATACATCTATTTCAGGGTCTAATTATTAAATATCTATTAAATGAAAGATGTTTGGCTTAATGCAAGTTACAGTCAGCATTTTTAGTTTTTGGTTATCATTATGGAACTATTAATATTCCACGTTCTTATAGGTAGCCACTAATTACCCATTTCTTTCATCTCTTTCTGTATGCCCCTCCTAACCCTCTGTTTGGAAAGAAGAGTTGAATACTTCTCTTCCTAATTGCCTTGGCATTGCTTTCTGGCAATATTGTTTTCAATCTGTTATTTTCCGCAGTGATCCAAATAGGTAAATACCTCATTTTAGGCAAGAACATACATGGAATGATAAAGGCAGTGTTGTCTTAGATCTGTAGTCTCAGACCTAAGAACACCATCACCACTTGGACTTTGGTCAGACTTGAGTCAAATAAGCAGAAACAAAGGAATCATTCTACAATCAAAACATATAATTCAAAAACTCCAGAGATAAAGTAAAAGATTCACAGAACCAATAAAGACATTTCAAATTAATACTTTGGCAAGGGAAATAAAAAGATTATTATCTGTGTTAGTGTTTGGCCTCTGACCTCCTTTCCCAAAGAAAATATTCTAGTACTTGCTAAACTGCACCATGAACATTCCATTATATATGCTATTTTTTTCTCACTTCCATTACCACTCAGCCTTTCCACATGTTCTTCCTTCTTTCTGCAATGACTTCTCCCTACAAGCTGTATGTCTCTCCCTACTTCCTCTATCCCTAATTCCGATAAGCAATACCTCTAATCCCTCAATTATGTCAGTTACAAGTTACATCAGGGAAGCATTACTAGATAACATCTATCCATGATTCAACCACATGATTTTCCTGTATTCTTAGTACCTGTCACATATACACAGGTACTGAATAACTTTTTTTTTTTCAAATGAGCAAATATGTTATGCTAAATAGCAACAATTTTGTGTCTTTGATGATTTTTGAATAAAAATATGTCAATTGCTTCCTACCCTTAACTATAGAAGAGAAATACAAAGTAAGAAGGCTACATTATTCGTTGTGAAATAACTGCCACTTTGAAAAACTAAAGGTCTTTGATATACTTTTAATGTGTAGTCACTATCAGCTATGCTGTCAATGTAGAAGAGGTGATTTACTTTTTAATCAGAGAAAACCATGGCTATTGCTCTGTTGAATCTCTGAATATGTACATATTATGTACATACACATTTGAATTGGATCCAAAGGTTGAGAAAAGCATAGCTTATCTGACAAATATCTAGTGGTTAGTTTATTGCTTTTGTCATTTCAAAAGCTATTTAGAATGGGCATTTACTACTTTTATTATAAGAATTCTTAGTCTGATGTGTACATTTTACAGTGTAGGTTTTAACAGTAAAAGGCACATAGGGAGGCTTTAAGAGATTCAACTCACAAAATTAGTCACCATACCTGAGTGAATTCCATACCTCAAATAAATCTTATATAAAAGCAAGTAGATATAATGAGGTCTAACATAACCAATTTCACGTGACCTACATTTCAAAAACACCCCAGTGAGTAACATGCTTTGAAGACAAAGACTATATTTCCTAAAGAGCTACCATGACAACTAATTTCCTATTAGTCAAAATGATGTTTATATATTTACAGAGTGCATTTTCTAAGGAGTGCCCAATGCTATTAGTAATCATGATATCTGATTACAACGCTATTAGTCATCATGATATCTGAGCTCTAAGAAGGCCTACCCATACATGTGTACTGACAAAATTATTGAGGTATAAATTAATGAAATGTTTTGCTTACATCTTATAAAATATTATGGAAATAGTCAATTGTATATTTCAAATATACTCATTAAAATTGCATTCAAATTTTTAATGAAATATTCCATGCTTCATGCAATAGAAGCACAAAGAATGTTTAGATAGAACTTCTGTCTTCAGGTGTTTTCATGTGATTAAGTGCAGCAATATTCTGTCTATAGAACCAGGATGGTTACTAAATTAAATCCAAGTGTGTTATGTTAATGGAATTTTAAATGCTAATATTTTGGACATAGTTGATGACATACAGGGCTCAACAAAGAAGGTTCATGTTTCTCTTGAACAATTCCAAAATAAAAAGTTATATGTGTGTTTAAAGTGGATGTGTTCACTCTTATAAATAAGAGAAATATTGAGTTATAATCTCAATCCCTGATCCTCCTTTACAGAAACCCTTAACTGTATAGAAATATTCTTTACTTGTGTCTTAATGGAAAGCTCACAAATTTATGGCACAATGGACAAATGTTAAGCTGTAATTTTTTACTAAAGAAATCGAACAAATGCTAAAGAATTATGAAATTAACATACACATGTAAATTTAGTTCTTCTCTTGAGAAGTAAGATCAGGCTTGAGTCCTTTTTACTAAATATTAATTTTCTGATTTACATACTTATTGCCTCCTTATGCTAAGAGTGACTATCACTGGTCATTTATGACAGCTCTTTCACTGAGGTATGTCTTATAAAAGAGGCTATACTCATGTCTCTACTAAGGGTTGGAAAACAAAAGATAATCTGAGAAAGCCATAGCCTTTAAGTAATTGGTAAAAAAAAAATTTCTTTAGTAAAGTGAAAGGCACTATTATGTGTTTATTTTGGGAAATGTTAAGTGAGTTAACTGAGATATGGGGAAGAGAGTGGAAAATGAAAAGATCGACCAATTTCTTGCATAGACCAATACAAAATTAGATGAAAAATAATTTTTCAAAGAGTGTTAGGAAACAATAATATGATAAAAATTATATTCACCAAAACCATAATTAATTCTGTTAAACATCAGATCAGGGTTGTAAAGAGTAATCTCAAGAAAATCTTATAGGATGCTGAAAAAAAATTGGAAATAAAGACAGAAAGTTGATAGCTCCTGAGTCTAGACAACATTGATATTATACAGATAATTAATATATCCGAAGAAGAAAATAAAACACATAGAAGGGCTTCCCTGGTGGCGCAGTGGTTGAGAGTCCGCCTGCCGATGCAGGGGACACGGGTTCATGCCCCGGTCCGGGAAGATCCCACATGCCGCGGAGTGGCTGGACCCGTGAGCCATGGCCGCTGAACCTGCGCGTCCGGAGCCTGTGCTCCACGACGGGAGAGGCCACAACAGTGAGAGGCCCACATACCGCAAAAAAAAAAAAAAAAAAAAAAAAAAAAAAAAAAAAAAACACATAGAAGAGAACAATTTGAAATGATATAACAATAAACAAGGAAAATTTCTCCATAGTATGTTTATGAAAAACAAAGTTAAATAAAAGTAGCCGTTAAAATCATATACTTATAAATGTATCTTATAAATGAGCATTAACATCATTTTGATATAAAATTAAATCTAAGAAACTTATGAGTGGTTATAAAATCACATATACATGTTGAAAATATGCAAACATATAATCTTTATAAATGATTATCAACAACAAACTGCTGGCCCAAATTAGAAAACTGGATATGTGAGAGGTGGAAAAAAAGTATTTTCTGTCTGCTTTCTTCACTAACAAAGCTGACATGTGGAAAGTGATTCTGACTAGGAAGGGAAAATGTGAGTTTTGAAATAAAATAACAAATTATTTAGTTATATAGGAATTATCTTAAAACTGTTTTGAAATAATATCTGAGTGTTCTCAGAATTTGACAGGAAGCTGGAATCAGGCATCTTCAGTTTCTTTATCTAATCAGCAAAAATAGGTTAAGCTCCTACTGTGTGTCAGGGACTCTGCTAACTGCTGGGAATATAATAGTGAATGAAAGATATATCTTTCCTGTAAACTGAGCAGAAATTTAACTCATTGGAAAAGAATAATTATTCACTTAAAGATTTTTGGCAACATAAAAAAGACAGACAAATTTAGATTCTCACAAGCTGTGTATAAATACTTAAATGTAAACCAAAAAACATAGAAGTATTGAAAGAAAATATACATCTATCTAATTAGGACCCTGATGAAAAAGATTTTAAAAAGTAGCAAGATCCAATTGAAAGGGAAATTTTCAGCTATCATAATAAATTTAAAAGGCAAAAGATTGAAGATATTTTGTACTGGGTTAACTTCCATAATATTTAAATTAATTACACAAAGGCATTAGAAAGAAATGGTATAACTTAAAAAGAAAACAAATGTTACAAAATTAACATTTCGCTAAGATAAAATATAAACAGCTGACACATAAATGCATTCTTGAACTCATTCTATGTGAGAGAAGTAATGATTATGAACTATTGTTTGAAGAACATATAAATAATCCACTCCCAGAGACTTACTGTCTCTTCCCTTTAGTTTATGTCAAAGGATCAAATAGCTGTATACCTGGGCCCTATAGTCTTGTACCTGCAAAATTGCTTTCCTGAGTTTTGTTGTCATACCTTTAGCTTGCAGAGATAGTCTGCAAAAGAGCTTTATGGAATCCAATGTACTATTCCATTAGAGACCATGCAAAAAGCTTCAGCATAAGATTTTAAACATCAAATAAATATTGTAATTGAAAGACAAGCTCTAGTGCTAGGCAGCTAGACTCCACCTGGAACCTCATGTGTAGACGCCTTATTTAAGAATGCAAGATGAAGAAAGCAGATTTGAGGGATTTACATATGCAGATTGGAGTAGCAACAGTACCACAATGCCCCCATAGTCTTTGTATCTCAGGAAGCACTCCTCAGTCTATTACTATTCCTTGGTGTTAAGGACTGTTTTTCCCCTGTGCTATTCTGGTAATGAACAGAGAGGAATTGCACACAAGTCTATGATGATACTTTGTAGTTATGCTTTCTCTCTGATGGCCAACTGTTTTGCCATCATCTGTTGGCAATTATCTCCTTTCCTTGTCATCCAGGGCAGCCATTTTTCTAGGGCTCTCTGTACTAGTGAAGACTGGAAATCTCTTTCCACCTGATCAATAATCACAGTTCTCTGAACATTAGCAAAGGTGACAGTGTACAATGGTGTGGGACAGTTGGAGCAGTCTGTTTCCAGTGCAGGCAAAAATGGGCTGCATCGTCTAAAGAGAATTTTTTAAAATAGCAATAAAACATACTGAAAATAAGCATACTTTGATTATCATGATGCCCAACAATGCTCAGCATGATTGGTCAGTGATGAAATACTCCTCCCTGTCTGCATAGACCATTTCCCACATCTCCCCATTGGTATGCCACCACCCAAGCTCCAGTAATAATGTGTGCACTGACCTCTTGATGTTTTTTTGTTCTGTTTATTTGAAGCTCCCTTATTTACTTATGGAGAAGGAGCTCCTTTTAAAGTGATCAGCACCTAAGATCAGTAATACCTTTTACTCCAGAGGCTCCTGCTCATCTATCTGGAAACTTTCTATTCTATGACTCTTCCTTTTTTTTTTTTTTTTTTTGCGGTACGCAGGCCTCTCACTGTTGTGGCCTCTCCCATTCCCATTGCGGAGCACAGGCTCCGGATGCACAGGCTCAGCGGCCATGGCTCACGGGCCCAGCCACTCCACGGCATGTGGGATCCTCCCGGACCGGGGCACGAACCCGTGTCCCCTGCATCGGCAGGCGGACTCTCAACCACTGCGCCACCAGGGAAGCCCTCTATGACTCGTCCTTTACTGAAAGTTAAACCTATTCTCACCATCTGGACATTTAGGGATCCACGTTCCCTAATATAGGTGCCCTTTATTTGCCATGGAAGAAGTTTAGGTGTCCTTCACACAAAGAAATACTCTGACTCCTTGAGAATTATGAGACCTTTTCATTTCTGGTTTACTAATTATCTCGGTACTATGGTGCAATTTCAGAGATCATTACAAGTTCCTCAGACAAAGAAACCTACAGATTTTTTGCTTTTTTTAAAAAAAATTCAATTCATGCTGCTTTTCTTAGGTGGAATTCAGGTTTTGAAGTGGTCCCCAAATGGAAAAAAAGGCATCTCTCCCCAAAACCCTAAAAATATGGAAATATGAACATGTAATTATTTAAAATGAAAAAAAAATGTAGGGCTACTTTCTGAGATTAAGCACAAATCTGTTATCTGTTTTGCTATATCTCACAAAAATATCACTATTCTTGAGTTGCAAGTGAGAGAAACTCAGCTGTCCAACTAGTGTAAACCAAATGAGGATTCATGAATCACATAATCGGGAAATCCAAGGAGTGAAGCTGAGTTCAAGTCCAGCTGTATTCAGAGAGAAAAAGCATGCTAACAACTGTGTCATCAGACCTCTGTCTCTCCGTCTCGTATGTGCTGACAACTTTCTTGGGAAAACTTTTCCTATGTCGTGGAAAATATGCCCACTGGTAGATCTAGGCCTACACATCCTTTCAGCTAGTGATTCCAAAGTAAAGTCAGTCACCTCTCTTCCAATAAGTAGTAACTTTCCCAGACAGAGTAGTAATTTTTCTTCCTTAGGTCATGTGCCCCTTTTTGAAAAAAAATTGTTGTTAAAGGATAGAAATCTAATTGCTAACACTAAGTCACAGGCCTATGCATGTGGCTGGTGAGGTGGCATTATAATAATGACAACCCCATCAGATTTGAGCCATCTACTACCAGTCAAAAGCACTTATTTTCCTGTTATCCTTTATAGCTAGCTTCCTGCTCTTTTCCTTGATAACATTTATCAGTTTCCCAGTATATAACTAGCAGTGTGCTTACTCATTTATTGCTATACCAGGATCTTCAAAATAATAACAATAGTATTTGTGTTCACCAATCTACCTAGTGTCCTGCAGAATATCTCTGGTACAAAAGGTTCTAAATAAATAATAGTACAGAGTGAATTGTAGTCAGGGTGGTGTTTCTTAACCTGATAAAAATTTATCATTATCTGTGGAAAATTAAAAAAAATTTTGATCTGCTCAGTACAAATTCTGAAGCTCCCTTCTATACCTATTAAATCAGAATCTCAGTTCTCTCTCCACTTTTGAAAGAATCCATCTTCATCCACTGATTCTAATATATATGTGACTATGCCAATCTACCTGTTTGTAGTTATTGAAATATTGCCTATATTGGTTATCTTAAAGTGATTGTAGACTAACAACATTCTTCAATTTAATTTAAATATATAAATGTAAATGTGACTTGACTGTACAAAAGAAAAATTTCAAATTCCTGTGTAGCTGTTTCAGGAGCCAAGTTACTAGGGTGACTCTCTAGAGTCATAAGATAATAAAGAACTATAGTTTTTTTTGTTGCTGATAACATCCTGGTAGTAAATACTGACTACATAGCTTTCACTGTGCATGGGAAGTCAAAGTACGACCTGTTGAAGCATAACTCTAAGAGGTATACTTTTGAAAGAGTTCCTATGGTCTAATATTAAATACTTTTTCCAGGGTCCTCTGAGTTGCTTCCATACCCATCCCTATTACATTTCATATACATAGAGTGACCATATAATATACCTTCTGAACTGGGACACATTTAAGAATGAAAAGGGGCATCATTATGCTGTGAAAGCAGACATAACCAGGACTCTCTCAGGTCACTCTATACATAACAAAGAGGCAGAGTGAGAGGCATCATAAGATTGTATAACATTCTGGGCTCAGTCTTATCTTTAGTTAGTTCATGACTTCTAATACAAAACTGACACCTCCCAGTAAAAATTTAAGATGTACTTTTGATGATTCCAAATTTCATAAATGTTAGATATCAAGAAATCTGTGTTATTTTCAGAGGCATGGGGAAGGGAGAAAAAGCAGTGGTATTTTAAGACGCTATCCTGGAAAAACCAGAGAATAAGAAAAATCTAAAATATTTGTACATGTCTATCATTAGAATCTAGCCAATTTTATCCATAATGTCATATCCCTAGCAAAGAAGGGAGGGGAAGCAGGGAGAAATAAATTAAAAACTGATGTGTGTATTTCAGTTCACTGAAAATCTGTATGAAAATTGATATTCTCTAAAACTAATAACAGTGCTCTGTTGTATCAGGGCCAAGTAAATTTACTCATTAACAATTCTTCACATTTAACTGATGCTTGGTATATAAATTGCCGAAATGAAATTTAACATTATTCTGATGATTAAGTCTTCCAAATTTTGGGAGGTGGAGTCAAGATGGTAGTCTAGGAGGATATGGAATTTGCCTCCTTGCACAACTAGGGCACCTACCAGGCACCGGTGGGGGACCATGGACACCTAAGGGGACGGGAAGAACCCCCAGTGACTGGGTAGGACGTGGGGTGTGGGGGGGGAGTGAGGGGGGAGGAGAAATGGAGGCGGGATGGGACCAGCGTCCCTGATAGGCAGCTGGGGGGAGGGTAAGGGATCCCACACCTGAAGGGGGAAATTGGGGAACCACTGGGAGGGCAGAGGATCAAAAGGGAGCATGGCCAGGCTTCCCCTGCCCACTTCGGCCTCCAGCAGCCTGTTGAGATCCCGGGCCTGATCCTCTGCCCACCGAGGCACCCTCCAGCCCTGCGGGTCCTGAGGGAGTGGGAGGGAGGGTAGGGGAGGCAAAAGTAAAGGCTGGACCTCTGGGACCGGCACCCCTGAGGTGTGGCTCAGGGAGGGGAGGAGTTCCTACACCCAGCGGGACCCACCCACGTTAGGGGTCCAGCGGGGATGGGGGAGACCATGGGGGAGATGGTGGGGGAGGGGAGTGGAGGAACGGAAGGGAAAGCAGCCAGCAGTTTCCCTGTCAATGTAGGCACCGGGGAGTCTATTGGACTTCCAGACCTAATCCTTTTCTCTTGGAGCCTCCCTCCTGCTGTGCAGAGCCCAAGCCCTGCGCCTACACCCCCACCCAGTGTAGAGGACCCTACCTCTACACTCAGAGACCCCCTCCGAAACCCCCTCCAATTGCACCAGGCCTAAAATCCACCCACACACCCTCACCCAGGGCCTTACCTCCAAGAACTCCACGCTCCAGAGGCCCTCCTTTCCACGTGCTGCCTCTCCCCTTACGCACACGTCCTGAGCAGAGACCCCACCCCATGCTTGAACGTCGCCCCACCTAGGCCCCACCCCCACAAGGCCTTTTCTGGCTGCATGTGTCCTGAGCCTAGGCCCCGCGCCACACTCAAATATCACCCCACACCCATGTAGGTCCCACTCCACCCTAAACCCCGCCTAAACTCCACCCCCCCATAGCCAAGGCTTTTTTATTTTTTTTCCTCTTTTAGATTGGGGTTCTGTTTTACCTTGTTGATTCATTGTTGTTGATTCATTTATATTTTTATTTTTTCTAATAAATCTTTTATTTTTCTAATTCTATTTTATTTTTTATACCTTGTTATTGTTCTGCTCCTTTTGGCTTGTTCCCTCCCTCCCCTTTTTTTTCTTTTTTCTGTTGTGGCTTTATTTTACCTTGTTGCGGTTGTTTCAATTTTATTTTTCCAATATATTTTGTATCTTTCTAATTTTATTTTGTTTTTTATTCTTTGTTATTGTATTGCTCCTTTTTTCTTTTCTTTCTTTTTTATTTGTTTTTGCCATGCCAAATGGCTTGAGGGATCTTGGTTCCCAGACTGGAGGTTGGGCCTGAGCTCCTGTGGTGGGAGCTTTGAGTCCAAACTGCTGGACTAACAGAGAACCTCAGACCCCAGGGAATATTAATCAGCGTGAGGTCTCCTGGAGGTCCTCATCTCAGCACCAAGACCGAGCTCTATACAGCTACCTGCAAACTCCAGTGCTGGATGCAACCAGTAAGACAGGAATACAGCCCCACCCATCCAAAAAAAAAAAAAAAAAAGAAATGACAAAAATAATATGTTACAGATGAAGGAGCAAGGTAAAAACCTACAAGACCAAGTAAGTGAAGATGAAATAGACAACCTACTTGAAAAAGAATTCAGAGTAATGATAGGAAAGATGATCCAAAATCTCGGACCAGAATGGAGAAAATACAGGAAACATTTAATGAGGATCTAGAAGAACTAAACAGCAAACAAAGAGTGATGAACAACACAATAATTGAAATTAAAAATACTCTAGAAGGAATCAATAGCAGAATAACTGAGGCAGAAGAACGGATAAGTGACCTAGAAGACAGGATGGTGGAAATAACTGCCGGGGAGCAGAATAAAGAAAAAAGAATAAAAAGAATTGAGAACAGTCTCAGAGACCTCTGGGACAACATTAAAGGCACCAACATTCGAATTATAGGTGTCCAAGAAGAAGTTGAGAAAAAGAAAGGGACTGAGAAAATATTTGAAGAGATTATAGTCAAAAACTTCCCTAACATGGGAAAGGAAATAGTCAATGAAGTCCAGGAAGCACAGAGAGTCCCATACAGGATGAACCCAAAGAGAAACATGACAAGACACATATTAATCAAACTATCAAAAATTAAATACAAAGAAAAACTATTAAAACAGCCAGGGAAAAGCAATAAATAACATACAAGGGAAATCTCCATATGGTTAACAGCTGATATTTCAGCAGAAACTCTGCAAGTCAAAAGGGAATGGCAGGACACATTTAGAGTGATGAAAGGGAAAAACCTACAACCAAGATTACCCAACAAGGATCTCATTCAGATTCTATGGAGAAATCAAAAGCTTTACAGACAAGCAAAAGCTATGAGAATTCAGCACCACCAAACCAGCTTTACAACAAATGCTAAAGGAACTTCTCTAAGTGGGAAATGCAAGAGAAGAAAAAGACCCACAAAATCAAACCCAGATCAATTAAGAAAATGGAAATAGGAACATACATATTGATAATAACCTTGAATGCAAATGTTTTAAATGCTCCAACCAAAAGACACAGACTGGCTGAATGGATACATAAACAAGACCCTTATATATGTTGCCTACAAGAAACCCACTTCAGACCTAGGAACACATACAGATTGAAAGTGAGGGGATGGAAAAAGATATTCCATGCAAATGGAAATCAAAAGAAAGCTGGAGTAGCAATGCTCATATCAGATAAAAAAAGACTTTAAAATAAAGACTCTTACAAGAGATAAGGAAGGACACCACATAATGATCAAGGGATCAATCCAAGAGAAACATAACAATTATAAATATTTATGCACCCAAGATAGGAGCACCTCAATACATAAGGCAAATGCTAACAGCCATAAAAGGAGAAATTGACAGTAACACAATAATAGTGGGGGGACTTTAACACCCCACTTACACCAATAGAAATATCTTCCAGACAGAAAATAAAGAAACACAAGCTTTAAATGACACAATAGACCAGATAGACTTAATTGATATTTTTAGGACATTCAACCCAAAAGTGGAAGAATACACTTTCTTCTCATGTGCACATGGAACATTCTCCAGAATAGATCACATTTTGGGTCACAGATCAAACCTTGAAAAATTTAAGAAAATTGAAATCATATCAAGCATCTTTTATGACCACAACACTATGAGATTAGAAATCAATTACAGGAAAAAAAAAAACAGTGAAAAACAGAAGTATATGGAGGCTAAACTGTGTGCTGCTAAATAACCAAGAGATCACTGAAGAAATCAAAGAGGAAATCAAGAAATACCTAGAAAAAAATGACGGTGAACACATTATGGTCCAAAACATATGGGACGCAGCAAAAACATTTCTAAGAGGGAAGTTCATAGCAATTCAAGCCTACCTCAAGAAACAAGAAAAATCTCAAATAAACAATCTAACCTTACAACTAAAGCAACTAGAAAATGAAGAACAAAGAAAATGCAAAAGTAGTAGAAGGAAAGAAATCATAAAGATCAGAGCAGAAATAAATGAAATAGAAAAAAAGAAAACAGTAGCAAAGATCAATAAAACTAAAAGCTGGTTCTTTGAGATAAACAAAATTGATAAACCTTTACCCAGACTCATCAAGAAAAAGAGGGAGAGGACTCAAATCAATAAAATTAGAAATGAAAAAGGAGAGATTACAACTGACACCACAGAAATACAAAAGATCATAAGAGACTACTACAAGCAACTGTATGCCAATAAAATGGACAACCTGAAAGAAATGGACAAATTCTTAGAAAAGTACAACCTTCCAAGACTGAACCAGGAAGAATTAGAAATTATAAACAGACCAATAACAGGTAATGAAATTGAAACTGTAATTAAAAATCTTCCAACACACAAAAGTCCAGGACCAGATGGCTTCATAGGTGAATTCTATCAAACACTTAGAGAAGAGTTAACACCTATCCTTCTCAAACTCTTCCAAAAAATTGTGGAGGGGGAAACACTCTCAAATTCATTCTACAAGGCCACCATCACCCTGATACAAAAACCAGACAAAGACATCACAAAAAAAGAAAATCAGACCAATATCACTCATGAACATAGACACAGGAGTCCTCAAGAAAATACTAGCAAACAGAATCCAACTGCACATTCAAAGGATCATACACCATGATCAAGTGAGGTTTATCCCAGAGATGCAAAGATTCTTCAATATGCACAAATCAATCAATGTGATACACCATATTAACAAATTAAAAAATAAAAACCATATGATCATCTCAATAGATGCAGCAAAAGCTTTTGAGAAGATTCAACACCAGTTTATGATAAAAACTCTCCAGAAAGTGAGCATAGAGGGAACCTACCTCAACATAATAAGGGCCATATATGACAAACCCACAGCAAACAACATTCTCAATGGAGAAAAACTGAAATCATATCCTCTAAGATTAGGAATAAGACAAGGATGTCCACTCTCACCACTATTATTCAACATAGTATTGGAATTCCTAGCCATAACAATCAGAGAAGAAAAAGAAATTAAAGGAATACACATTGGAAGAGAAGTAAAACTGTCACTGTTTGCAGGTGACATGATATTATACATAGAAGATCCTAAAGATGCCACCAGAAAACTATTAGAACTAATGAATTTGGTAAGGTTGCAGGATACAAAATTAATGCACAGAAAACTCTTTCTTTCCTATACACTAACAATAGAAGATCAGAAAGAGAAAGTAAGGAAACAACCCCATTTACCATTGCAAGAAAAAGAATAAAATACCTAGGGATAAACCTACCTAAAGAGGCAAAAGAACTTTCTGTAGAAAAATATAAGGCACTGATGAAAGAAATCAAAGATAACATAATCAGATGGAGAGATATACCATGCTCCTGGATTGGAAGAATCAATATTGTGAAAATGACTATACTACCCAAAGCAATCTACAGGTTCAATGCAATCCCTATCAAATTACCAAGGGCATTTTTCACAGAACTAGAACAAAAAAACTCACAATTTGTATGGAAACACAAAAGACCCCGAATAGACAAAGCAATCTTGAGAAAGAAAAATGGAGGTGGAGAAATCAGGCTCCCTGACTTCAGATTATACTACAAAGCTACAGTAATCAAAACAGTATGGTACTGGCACAAAAACAGAAATATAGATCAATGGAACAAGATAGAAAGCCCAGAGATAAACCCATGCACATATGGTCACCTTATCTTTGATAAAGGAGGCAAGAATATACAATGGAGAAAAGACAGCTTCTTCAATAACTGGTGCTGAGTAAAAGCTACATATAAAAGAATGAAATTAGAATACGCCCTAACACCATACACAAACATAAAATCAAAATGGATTAAAGACCTAAATATAAGGCCAGACACTATAAAACTCTCAGAGGAAAACATAGGCAGAACACTCTATGGCATAAATTACAGCAGATCTTTTTTGACCCACCTCCTAGAGTAATGGAAATAAAAACAAAAATAAACAAATGGGACCTAATGAAACAAAAGCTTTTCACAACAGAGGAAACCATAAACAAGATGAAAAGACAACCCTCAGAATGGGAGAAAATATTTGCAAATGAAGAAACTGAGAAACGATTAATCTCCAAAATATACAAGCAGCACATGCAGCTAAATATCACAAAAACAAACAACCTAGTCCAAAAATGGGTGGAAGACCTAAATAGACATTTCTCCAAAGAAGACATACAGATGGTCACACATGCATGAAAAGATGCTCAACATCACTAATCATTAGAGAAACGCAAACCAAAACCACCATGAGGTATCACCTCACACCGGTCAGAATGGTCAGCATCAAAAAGTCTACAAACAATAAATGCTGGAGAGAGTGTGGAGAAAAGGGAACCCTCCTGCACTGTTGGTGGGAATGTAAATGGATACAGCCACTATGGAGAACAGTTTGGAGGTTCCTTAAAAAACTAAAAATAAAACTACCATATGACCCAGCAATCCCACTACTGGGCATATACCCTGAGAAAACCATTATTCAAAAAGAGTCATGTACCAAAATGTTCATTGCAGCTCTATTTACAATAGCCCAGAGATGGAAACAACCTAAGTGTCCATCATCGGATGAATGGATAAAGAAGATGTGGCACACAATGTTTATTTTTTAATTTTTTAAAATTTCTAGAATGACTATCAATTTTTTTATAGATTAGAGTTCAATGATGAACTTCCTAATCCTTTTTTTCTATTTTGCTGTTCTTTTATCTATTTCTTGAACATACATATGAATAGTAACTTTAAAGCCCTTGTCTGTTAACTACAACATCTACATAATATTTAGGTTTGCTTCTTATGTCCATATTTTTTTCTGGTTTATTGGTCATATAGTCTGTCCTCTTTGTATAATTTTTAGTTGTCTGCTAAGACATATAAAATATATGTTAACATAAACATAAACTGAATGTTTTATCATATGTTAATAGTGTGTGGAAGCTCCAGATGATGTTCTGTTCCATCAGAAAGTGTCCCCCGTTCCTCTGACAGAAAGATGGTGTGGAGGCAGATCCTCAGTCCTCAGAGGGCTGAGTTGCAGTTTTATCAAATTTCTATCTTTCTTATCTGACCCTTGTTTCTAGGATTTGCCCTGGGAGAACTTTGATTCAGAGCCTGGGAGTTACCTCCTCAGCTCTGAAAGATTAGGGGACATTTAATTCTGTCCTTTATACGTCTCCACCTTAGCTCCTTTAGCCAATGGTCCCATGTAGTTTCACAATTTTTATGGTGGATACTTGTCATGTTTTAGTGGTGGCACCTACCTTACCAGGTCTTTGTTTCCAAGTATCACTAGACTGTGAATAATTTTACTCTGCCTTTCTGAAGATTTTGGCCTAGTTTTTCTGTCTTCCAAATAAACCCTGAATTTAGTAAATGTTCTTTGGGAAACCTGGCATATACCCACAGGGGAAAAAAACCCTGAATAGCTAGATATTATCAGCTTACATCAAAACAATTTTCTCCACTCCAGAAGTTTTGATCATCTGCTCCTCATTGTTTACATAGTGCTCTCTGATGCCTTACATAATATAATTTTTGTAATTAATCTGGCTTTTTTTCCCCTAGTTGTGGCAACAGGCATTTAAGCCTGCCATCACATACTCTATTTTACCAAGGAAGGGCACTCACTCCCCTTAAAGACCAAATGCAATAATAAGAGACTCCATGCTAATTAAGGAAGGAAGGCCTATATTTTATCAATTCTTTTCCTAAGTTTTTCTTCTAGTCATTAAAAAGTGATTACAGGTTTCATATGTTTATTTTGTCTTTGTTTGTTATTTAGTTCTTTTTTCAATATTAAATATCTCTAAAAGATAATGCTGTGCTCTTTGGGAAAACAACTCCTCATATGTTATATTTGTATTGGACCCCTGGCTGATGTCACCCAATTCTATAGACTTTTGTTGCTTATGGGACTTATGCTCTTCTTAATCCCTCAAATATAAATAAGTTAAAATATTAAGGTTAAAAGTAGTTTATAATGATTTGGGTATAACAGAAATCATAGCAAAGCAGAAATAAAATTGAACCACACCTAGATATGACTATTCCAGGGTCTATACATTAGCTTCCTCCATTGTGTTTCTCACCAAATATTTTTCTTCTCTTCCCTGCTTTTGCTGTTATTTTAAAAAACAAGTTCAACTTGACCATATATCAACTTCCCAAGTTCACAAATTCTAATACCTGCTCCAGTGTTTCTAAAAATTCAGTGATAGAATTTTTCTTTTTCCCTTTTCATTAACTGTGTAAGCCCATCTTCCTGGCTAACATATATTTCTGTGATGCTTGTTTAGCCACAACCATTTCTATTATTAAGCATAAAAGATGTGTTTTCCCTTTTTTGAAACTCTCTATTCTAGAACAGAGTCTTTTTGTTTTAAACTAAGATATTAAAATATTAAATGTTGACCCCCCCAAAAAAGAATTATTCAATAATAAAAAGAAAATTCATAAATCATGCTTAGAAAGTAGAAGACAGCTGCAGTTATTGGGAATCCAGTCTCAGATCCTCAGATCTAGCCACTTCTTGTACATAAACCATTGTTGAATTCTCTAACTATTCCATCAGTTTGTGTCACTTAAGGTGGAATTGAAGAATAGAAGGACAAAACTTATTTTTCAATGAAAATGAATGGGAAATGTAATATTTTCCAAACATTTTTGTTAATATTTACATTCTCATAAAGGAATATGAAAGTGCCCATGGAACATACCACTGCCAATATTAAGTATTATATTTTTAAACTTAATTAAAAAACTGTATTTGATATTTTATTATAACTTTATCTCCTTTGATTCACAGTTGAGTTAACTGTACTATACATTTATTAGTTCTTTGTCATTCCTCTATGGTTTTATGTGCATTTTTCTCCATTTTATTTCATTTACCTGATAAATTTGTGGGAGGTATTCAGATATTAAAGATTTAACTATCTTCTGTAACTATTTTTCATTAAGAAAAGTACTTTCCTTAAGTTTTTACTTAAGGAAACAATTGTGCAAGTGACAAGTATTAAATAATACTATCTTCCATTATACTATTACTTTTATGCAACACTGAGTTTTTGGTATACCTGGATTTGACCCAGGTACTATTGATTTGTTTGTACTTTTAATGGTAACATCTACTTTTCATTTTAATTATGAAATAGTTCATATTTACAGAAGAGACAAAAATGTATCATAAAATTAATATGCAGTGCAAAACATTATAATTACTTTTTTTAATATCTGGAAGGTAAACCACTATCATTACTCTTTTTCAGAACTGTCTTGGCTTGTATCACCTTATTATTCTTCTAGTTGAACTTTAGATCACTTCCTTTTTATTTCCAAGAAAATGATATGCTGGAATTTCAATTGAACATAAAGAAACTAATACTCTCCATCTTTCTTATAATCAATATTGACTATAATGTCTTTAAGTAATGAGTGGTGACGTACAAGTATTTTGCAATTGTTAACTCACTCTACTATTAACCTACATGTTTGAGTGGGTTTAAATTTTCTTAGTCATCTAGGTATTACATTACTGCTACTTAGAACAATTCAAATGCAATTTCCAAAGCTACTTCTCTGGGAAACTGAGCTAAGCCATTGCTTTCACACAATAAAAACCACAAATAAAACTTAGTGGCAATTGAAATGCTCAGACTTATAGTTACAGTTATGTATGAACATGTTAGGGGGAGGTCCAGAGGCTTTGTGTTACATAAATAGTTCCTGGGTATGGAGACCTAATAAAATTAATCTTATATAAAACCCAAAATCAATCTCTCAAAGTTTTCTTTTTCATGTACTTTGAAATTCCCTTCTGAACTTCTTCCCAGTTTTCTCCTTAAAGAGAAACTAGTTGGTCTCACCAATGATTACTCTTTACTGTATTTTTCATATACGTGGTAAGTTTTCCTACTGTAAAGATAATTAGGAAAGATGTGTGACTCCTGGTCTTTTTTGAGATTTTTGTCCTATATTTTTGGTGTCCAAATGTGCCCTCATTTTTTCCTCATTCTGGTTTTAATTAGAAAAAAGAAAGAAAGCATATTTTGTTCATATGAATTATTTATTATTATTACTGGTGTTGCTGCTGTTATTTATCTGTAACCAACCTCTAAGTGTTGTTCTTTCTCCCTGGCTGACCCGTACATATCTTTCTCAATTCATGGTCTTAACCCATTTGGTTCCTATTAATGAAACCTAATGAAATTCCCTCTTCGATACCGTAGATTTACCTTCTGATAAATACCGCACAGAGGAATAATGACAATTTGATATAGGGAGCTATACTATTTCATTAATTTTTTTCTGTTCCAAGAAATAGAAACATATAAATGCTACCTCAGGTGATAAAGATCTGTAAGACTCTTCATAACTAAATACTGCAAGTTTGTAAGACCATTAGGAAACTAAGATGTTTTCTTAGTAGTTTCATAGTTCAGGTTTATGGAAATCCACATCATTACTAAGGTAGCACCAGCGTTCCCCCAGCAACCATAGTAAACTGACATCATACTAAATCAGTTCTTTCCCCTCTTTCTCTCTCCACCAACTTTCATACTTCTGCCAACTTTCTCCATTCTAGTCTCCTCTTAATATTATGGCTTTCACTTTCTCATAGCTTCTGTTTATTGTCTTCTCTCTGTTTTCCCCTATTCTGCTTCTTCATTTCAAATTCCTTTAAGTATCATACTTGGTTGAGCTAATCGATCCTTTTTATTGACAATCTAGAAAACTTTAATTTGAAAACAATCTCATATTAGGCCAGTAATTCTCAAAATGCAGGCTGTGGATTCTCAGCGGTCCCTGATTTGCTTTCAGGGAGTCTGCAAATTAGAAGCAATTACCATAATAATACTGAGATGTTATCTCCCTTTTTCACTATCTTGACATTTACACTGACGGTGCAAAAGCAATGTGTAAAATTAGTAGTGGCATAGCATGAATCAAAGCAGTGGCAACAAATTCCATCAGTACTAGTGCCAACACTATAATACTGTGGTATTCTTTACTGCCGTGCTTTCTCAACAAAAAGTGTTCCAGTATCACTTGAAAATGTCCTTGAAAAAGCAGTAATACTTATCAATGTTAATCAATCTCAATTTCCAAGTGCACATTTTTAAAAACAATTGACAAAATGGAAACTATTATAAAGCACTTATGCTGCATTGTAATTTAAATTATTTTTTGATTAAAAAAACACTTGTACAGTTGAGTTAAACTCTGTATTTGAGGCTTTTTCATACAACATTGTTTTTACTTGAAAGAATGACTGACTGACAAATGGTGATTATTCAGACTTGAGTGTGTGACTTATATTTTCTTGAAAATGAATAAAGTAATCCTGCCACTTCAAGGAAAACAAACAGTGACTTTACCAATGATAATATTTGAGCTTTCAAGATGTTATAGACTGAATGTTTGTGTCCTGCCAAAATCCATATGTTGAAATCCTGTGCCCCCATGTGATAGAATTAGTAGATGGGCCTTTGGGAAGCAATTAGGACTAGATAATCTCATGTGCCAGGGGGTTACCCTGGAAGCTATGCCAAATGTCACAGTCTAGTAACACTGGCTCTGTCACCAAACAATCTGAGGTTCAAATTCAGCTCCATCACTTCCTAATTATTATGTTATCTTGAGGAAGTGCCCCCCAACCCCAGGCATATCATTCTTAATTTGGTTTGCGAGTGCTATTTTGATGCACCTAGTCATCTTTCCAGGAAGGTCTAGAATTTGTGTAAAGTGAAAAAACAAACCCTAGAAGTCAGCTAACTGTACTTAATACTGACATCCTGTGGACTCTGCCCAAACTGGCCTGTCAAACAGCGGCCAGTGCGTAGCAGACATTTGTCAGCTTTAGTCAGTTCTGCCTGAAGAACAGATCTAGCGGAGGCATAGTTTCTGTGCTGTTGGTCTCATTGCCAGCAATGTCATGTTCATGAGCCTTTCCTTCTCAATAGGCAAATACTTTGTATCTTTCTTCCTGTTCTGTGACCCTCTGGAGCATACCTTGTTCCTGCTATGACAAGATCTGGCCACTGTGAGATCCAAAATCCTTTTGATAAATTCTCTTTTTAAGTTAGTCTGAATTGCTTTCTGTTTCTTGCAATCAATACTTCTAAAGTGATAGACTTTGCTTGCCCTCAACAGCAACTTTGAATGTTCTGACAAGAATGTTTCTCACTTTAAGGACCTGACTTACAGTGTCATAAAGAGGCCAGGCACTATCTGTAATAGATATCTTATAAGCTTCTGACTAAGTGCCCAAGAAGCAAAACACAGGTTTGATTAAACAGAAGGGGTAAGAGATAATGGGTCTAGATTGCTTGCTGAATTCTTACTTATCTGCTTATTGGGAAGAGTTCATAGTGAGAGCGATAAGATATTTTTACAAACATTGGCTCAATCTCTGGGAGTTACGTACATTTCACCCTGCAAGGCTTGAGGATGCTTTATTACCTTAGCTAAATGAGAAATATTAGCAAATGTTCCTGGGTAAGAGTGTTGCTGGAAATAAGGCGCCCTAACAGCTAAGCTATTAAATTTGATACATATGGATTTGTTTTTAATTAGTCTTTATAAATATATACATTTTTAGATGTTAACAGAATTAATTGCTAATTTGGGATAGTCTAAAACTATTAAGAAAAAAGCTGATTAAACTGAATTTAAAAGTATACTAGCCGTTTCTGTCTGTCTAGACCGTTATGTCTTTGAAAACCAAGAATTCATCTCATTCAGGACTGCGGTTCAGTTCTGGCACATAATAGGTATTCAATAATATGTTGCTGAATGGCTTATGGACAAAGTTGAATAATAGAGAGAGTCCTGTTTAGTCTATCACCACAACATAGTTTATTTGCCTCATAAATATATCTCAAATTCATACAGTGCTTTGGTTTTCCTAAAATCAACTTTATCCAAAGTGGACTTCTGCAATACTTTTTATTTCATTTACCTGCAAACATTTTTTAATTCTTACCATCAGTTATCATTACTGAAGCCAAAATAATAATTTAAAAACACAAATGTGATTATTATACCTTCTTAATCAAAAGCCTTCAATATTTTAGTATTAAAAAAAGTAAAGACAAAATTCCATTGCATGACTAATAGACCCCACATCTGCCTTCCTTGTATATCCTCTTGAAGCCTCACCTCATGCCACTTTGGACATTACTTTTTACACACCTGTCCCACTAGCCTTCTGCTTCTGCCTCTTCTCATACTCATGCAATTCTGCTTTTCTCATACTCTTTAGATGGCAAACTCCTTTTCTTCTTTCAGATTTCAGTATAAACATCATTTTCTTATAAACTTATCCATTTATATAATTATTACAGTTGGAAGTTATATAACAACTTGTGTGATTATTTTTTGATGCCTGTCTTTTTCACTGGAATTTAGGTTCAATAAGGCTAGGAACCAGGTCCATTTTTTTCTTACCATTTATATCTAGATTCTGGTATAGTACTTTGTGTATATAAGTGACTATTGGTTGAAAGAACCATTGAATGAATAACCCTCCCATGTGTTTTTCTGAATTAAGCATTCCAAATAGATATTTTGAAAGGAAAAGTTGCTTATTTATTTGAATAAAAAAGTAAACAGCAACAACTTACTGAGTCCAAATGTTCTCGCATGCCTGGCTACAGGATATGAATTCTATGAACCAGTTTTTCCTTTATTTGGGAAAACATACTTTCAGATGGATGAACTGTTAATAGTTCCTTAATGACAGTGATTCATCTGGTCTTGTTTTGTTGTTGTTTCTTTTCTCCCAAGTATGCCAGAGGAGTAGTATTGAGTTTTAGGTATTATTCCAAGCAATATGAATTTAGCAACAATTGTATGAGTTTAGATTTGTCACCAAAGTTCAAAGCTTTCATAGTACTCTCTTCAAGATTCTTAAAAATCTTCTGATAAAAATAAAGTTGAATATTGGATTCAGGCATTAGGGAAAGCCAAATTTCAAATAGATAAAGTGGTAATCATATGGTAGATTGTACAAAGAACTATGTGATAAATATGAATTCCTCCCAAAGATGTTATGGAGGGAAATTACCTTAAACAAATATGCATATGTTATAGAACAGAATGCAAAAGTGAAATAAATATTTAATGTAATCTCTTTGACAGCCTCTTCACTTTTGTCCACAGGATTTGTCTCAAGCTAGGTTTGGGGAGAAGACATTCTACAATATTGCTGGTTTGTACTCTTCTAAAGGTCAAAATCAAGAAAGATGAAAGCTAAGGAATCAATTCAGAATAGAGAAGACTAAAGATATATAACAACTTTTAAATGTGCAATTTTAGATTAGAACCTGGACTGTGGGGAAAAAAGGTAAAGGACATTATTGAGCAATTGGTAAAATGTAAATATGGAGTATGGATTATAGTATTGGATCAGTAGTAAATTTTCTGATTTTGATCATTGTGAGTGTCGTCAGGTAAGATTATATCCTTGTTTATAAGTATGAAAGAGTAAAGGGAATGATGTCTTCAACTTTATATATCTGTCTATCTTCTCTCTCTATCTTTGTCTAACTATATAGATAGATGTGGATATAATACATAGAGAGGAAAGGACAGGAGAAAAGAGGAGATAAAAGGGGGGAAGGAGGAGGAGAAATGAGGGGAGAGGAGAAGAGAGGAGACAACAGAACAGAACGAAGAGAAAGCAAATGAGGCAAAAATGTAAATAGTTGGTGAATCTGGGTAAAGTGTATGATTGTATAATCCTTGAAAACTTTCTATAAATTTAAAATTATGTATATAATCAACAGGTAGTGAAAATGCACAACAGAATATCAGTCCTATGACAGGTGTGATAATAAATGGAAGCTGTTAATAAGTAGGTTGCTACATGTGCCTTCTATTTATTTTTTGTCCTTTGCATTAAAAAAAATTAAATCATCACATGATACTTCTCATTCATCAAGTTTGGTTACTAATCCCAAAACACTAAAATTAACTAAATTTAAGACCATGATTGCTTCTGCTCCTGCATTTCTGTGTTTCAGCATTTATTTTAAGATGCTGTTAAATTAATATTATATATAATAAAATACAATAACTAGGGGCTTCCCTGGTGGCGCAGTGGTTGAGAGTCCGCCTGCCGATGCAGGGGACACAGGTTCGTGCCCCAGTCCGGGAGGATCCCACATGCCGCGGAGCGGCTAGGCCCTTGAGCCATGGCCGCTGAGCCTGCGGGTCTGGAGCCTGTGCTCCGCAATGGGAGAGGCCACAACAGTGAGAGGCCCGCATACCGCAAAAAAACAAAAAACAATAACTATATGAAATAGTTAAACATAAAATATTCTTATTAAAGTTCAGTTTCTAAATAATAAGTATCTTGTTATAAAATTTAAAATAATATACTTATTTAAAATAATTTATATAATTGTAAATCAAATGATTTATTTTTATTGTGATTAACTTCACAAATATATTAAAGAATAATATGCAACGACTTTTTGCTTAACTTTAGGAATATAGAGACAATTCCCTATAGGCTACCCATGTAACTCAGTCAAATTTAGCAGTCTTTGGTAGTAGGTGTAATGTTAGTCATATAAAATAGGTGAAATAAAATAGCATATATACACATATTTATGCATTTACATATTATATATGAATAAATACATATTTGAAAAATATATACCAAGAGGTAATTGATGATATAATGTTTTACAGATGAACAGGAAATTTGAAACATAACTCCACTATCTATAGCTTCTTATAAAACTATTTAAGTTGAAACTGCAAAGGTAATAGGAATTAAATTATAAGTTTCTTGAAGAACATTCTCCTTAAATCGATTTTTTCAGAAGAAGCAGTTTTTCTGGATACGTTTTTCCTTAGATAATGGACTTCTATTGAAATAGTGCTCAATGTAAAAAAATGATACTTTAACTATCTTGTTCATAATTGGACTGCTACTAAGATGATGTACTTTGGCTACTCAGCCTGCAGAATTGTGTCCTGCTTGTGGGACAGATTTTGTCAGAGCTTGAAGATCTCATGTGATATCATAGATATCGCAAGGGTAATATCTTTAGTTTTCTGAGGTCAGTCACTTTTGACCAGAGAAATAGTCCTGAGGTAGATTTGGGCATATTGCATTTCACTTCTGATTGATTACAATCATTAGAATATTTTCCCTTAGAGCATATTTCTTATTATAAATGGTTGGTTGAAGACATGGCAATTTAAAAATAAGAAACAAAAGCAAGATCCCACTATGTTTTGGTCTAGAAAGTTGAAGGAAAATATGGTGACCAGACCCCAGGATTTGGTGTAACTCATTTGGAATTGTCAGTACTTCCTAGTTGGAGCTGAGTCTCTAGAGAAGTGGATTGTCTTGTGGGTAATGGAACTACAGAGGAGACTCAACCTCTGCTAGAAATGTTACACAAAGCAAGGAGAGAAGGGATAGTGCTTATTTAATGGCGATCTGTATAAAGTGATGAAGACCAGGCCTAAGCTCAACTGCATGAAATTCACCTTACCAAGAATTACTTGGCTGCTACTATTGCTGAGTTTTCAACCTGTTAATAGCACAGACCAGTGTTTTGTCAGAATATGGCTTTATTTACTAGGAAGATTGGACATCACCTGATAGTAGGTTGATTATAATGGACCCCTTCCATCATGGAGTGGTCCGGGATTTGTTATCACTGGAGTAGCCACCTCCTAGGGATATAGATTTGACTGCCCTGCATCATCATATATAGATACCATCCTGGTGTCCTAAAGTATATTGATTTTGATTAGGAACTAAAATCACAGAAAAAGAAATGCAGCTTTGGGTTTACTGTTGTATAAATCATTGTACTTTATCATAAAGCAGTAGTTTTTCTCCATGGTAGATCAGTGCAATAGCTTACTGAAGACTCAATTACATTACCAGCTAGAAACAAATACCTTTAGACATGAGGATGCTTTTCCTTAGATAGTGTACATTTCTTGAACCAGAGATCATTATGAAATGTTTCCTCTTCCATAGTCACTGTGCGCTTATCCAACTCCTTCTTACTGCCACACCCAACAATCCATTTAAAGTGATTTATTTCCTATCTCTGGAAGAGTTAGAAAATAAAGTTGAGGAATTGTCCCAGAAAGTAGAACAAACAATAAAATAAGAAAAGTGGGGAAAATAGGAGGAAAAAGATAAGAAAATTAGAGGACCACTCCAGAAGAACTAAGGTCTGAATTATAGAGAAAAATCAAAATAAAGCAATCACCAGAGGAGTAATTCAAGAAATTATTTTGCAACTGAAGGCTATGACTTTCCAAATTGAAAGAGCCTGCTGAGTCACATGACAATTTATGAGGAAAGATCAATAGATTATGATAAAATTTTGTAAGACTGGAAACATGCATAAGTCATTAATAAGTTCCAGAAGGTGGAAAAAATTAGGTTCATATACAGATCAAGAATCATAATGGCTTTGGAAATCTCAATCGCATTTTAAGGTATACTATAATGTAGATAATTCTCTCTGTGTCTCTCTGTCATGGTCTTTGTCTGTCTCCATGTTGCTCTCTCACATTCTGATTATTCAGTTTGGTTCTGTTATAAAATAGACATTTACCAGAAAAAAATGAAATGAGAGAAGTCTTTCATATAATTGAACCATATAGATGAACCAGAATACCGGGAGAGAGAAAGAGAGAGAGAGACTAGGTCTTGTTAACATCATTTATTTTGGTAATATCATTGGTGCTTCTCTGTCATGCTGAGTCAGAATTGAGATGTATTCCTTTACATTTTAGTTAAATTAATCAATGATACTGGTATACTTTAAGCCATTGGATTTTCTGTTAATTGAACACAAAATAGTCCTAAGGTATGTAAGAATTTTCATTTAAAACAACTCAACTTGAGTCAATATTATGATGATCCTAAAACAAAAATAACAATTAAAATAACTATTAGAATATGAGGGATAATAATTCCACATCTGAGACAATATAGCCAGGTTTCATCAAAATATTGTAAGAAACTGAGCGATGAAATGTGGCGTGCCCTTAGGAGCTAGCACGTAAAATGATGGATATGGCAAAAATAATATAAATTTCTGACATTTATTATATATGAGGCACTGGGCAAATTTCCTTTTACAAGCAACATTTTATTAAATCCCAAAAGCAAATGAGAAAAATAAATGTATCATAATATTAATGTAGATAAATATTAAAAGAACTAGAATTCTATTGCTATAAAATGATCTGTCATAAAGTGTTAATGTGTTTTGATATGGAAAATTTATTTTGTATATCTACTGAGTCCAGGTTTGAGACCAGACTGAAGTAGCAATTAGAAAGCAGATTTTAAGTTAATATTATTAGTACATACAGGTACATCTGGTCAAAATGGAATAAGCTATTTGTGAGGCAGTAAGTTGGATATGCTTAGGTATTGTGTGAATTCCATTTCCTCAAAATATTAAAGGGAGTAAACTATCAAGTAGAGCTACATAGGTTGGACCAATAGAATAACTAACCTTCCAACTGGACAGTTTATTTAGAATAACTAACCTTCCAACTGTGACACCTTTGATCATATCAGCAGTCTCACTGGGAAATTCTAGTTGCTTAGCAAGAGAGCTGTTATGTTCTCTGAGGTCCTAAAAGGGCCAAGTACTATAGAGATTGTTTTATTTATATTATTTTATTTAACCCACACAACTGATTTAAGATATTGGTATTATCTTATTTTCAGGTGAAAAAAACTACAGATAAATGTATTTAAATCCAGAATTTCTCATTTTTTTTTTGTTTTGTTTTGTTTTTTTTTCTTTTTTTTTTCTTTTTTTTTTAACATTATTCATAATTTTGGCCAAAGAAGCTATGACCAATCTTGTTAATATAAGAAATCATTTATCACAATAATAACTTTGCCAGAAAAGTTCTGATAGAGTCTTACATAGTCACTATATGCCAGCTAACATGCCAGCTAATATGCATTCTATATCTAAAGGAATAACAAAAATCTGACATTTTCTTCTTACAGAGTATACCACACGTGAGCAGGCTAACATTCACATGAATACACACACACACACACACACTACATCTAATTATTTTAATTTTATTTTTGGAAATATTAAATGAATGTACACTCCAGATATTCTGCCTTAATTCTGGAAATTTATTTTTAAAATTATTTGTTAACCCCATAAATATCTCACACCAGTGACCTTTCCAGAAGGTCACACTCTAAGATATCACAAGTACTTTGAGTAATTAAGGGTGAAGGATTAACAGACCTTGTCCATTTTTAAATAACCAAATTCTAGTTTTATAAAGGAAAAACAAAAAACCAAATCAAACACACACACAAAGAGAAAATCCCTAATTTCAAAAATTGCAGCTTAATTTTCTGGCTACTAAAGATATCTTCTAAGAGGAACAAGTGGTATGAATCATCGGCCTAATTATAGTAATGTCAGGGCTTGGTTTAGCTTGCAGCAACATTTATTCTCTGTGCCTGGTTACATCTCTGTAATAATTACAGAGATTTGGCAATGCTGTTTATATAACCATTGGCCATAAATTTAGTTAGACCAAACAGCTTTGGAAACCGATGGCAGGGCAGCTGACACTTTTAATTTACTGATCCTGTTGTCATTAGAGTAAAGTAGGCGGTAAGGTGGAAAGAGGGTCAGGGCTAAATCCTCCCAAGTTGAAATTCTGCCCACAACCATAGCCGACAATTACCCTTCATAAAAGATTAGACAGTCTTTTAACAAGAGTGACATCTGCTGGCCCACATATGTAATTCAAATTACTCCATATTTATGATCCTTTGCAATAACCTAGCTTTATTTCTGCAGATGGCAAATCAGCTGAGTTTATAATTATGAAGGACAATATTTAGCACAAGAGAGTTCTGTTCAGTTATTTTGAATTTCTAGTTTCAACAAAATGACTCTAAATTTCTTTGGTTTTCGTGGTGACATTTTATTTGCAATGTTTTTGTTTATATATTTTTCTTCCCCAGAAATGCTAGATTTTTTTTTGTTTGAATACAGCATCCTTATGGTTTAAAAATGTTCTGAAATTTTATTTTGAGCAGTTGATTGTGACACTCAAAACCAATTTTTTATGTTGAATGAAGTGATTAGATTGTAAAAATATCATTCATGTTTATTTGTTTGTTGTGTGTTATATTTTCAGTCATCAGATTCAATAAAGAACAATTGTGCTTTGTTATTTTGGTTAGCTGTTCTCTCTCTCCTGGTGTGTGTGTGTGTGTGTGTGTGTGTGTGTGTGTGTGTGTGTGTGTCTGTACATGTGTGCACACGTGTGGTTATTTTCTTCTCAGCTGAATCAGTCTGGAAATATAGTGCCATGTATTGTGAATACCTTGTATACTTTGCATCATTATCATTGATTGCTTTTACTTTTAGTAGTTATAATGAAAGGATTTTTTCTTTTAGATCAAGTGAATATTTGTGTGCATACATTTTATACTTATAATGATTATGAGGTAGTTATATTTTTAATTGACAAAAATATATTTAAATTTCTACATACAAAATTTTATATAAGAGAAATATATAAACATTTTAAAAATTCAAACATTCATTATGTTAAAAATAAGAAATGACTACTGTTTACACCTCAGTATATATAATTCCAGAACTTGTCCCTATGTAAAATTATAGAAACAAATATAGATTAGATTTTTGAGTACGTACATGACAGTGATAGTCTCCTAGTGGTCTATAATTTATTTTTAACCTAAATGACACTATCAGATTAATAAACATTAATATTCTTTTTGCGTGATATTTATCTTAAGATACTCTATAGAATAATGCAGTTGTCTTTTAAGCAGAACAGATACAAAGTCACATACCCTAAGAGCATCCAGGCATTTATACTTTGATCATATCCTTGTCTCTCTTTCTTTAAAACCAAACATAACATCTCAAAAACGTTAACTTCAATATAACCCCTTCTTGAATTTGTCCTTTTATCCACTTTATTTCTACTCATCTAAACATCATTCTGGAGACATCATTGCTAACTAAAAAAGGTTGATTGCTATCTGGCTCTACAAGGATTGAGTCATTAGCCACAGGAGCCACTGACCTTTAATACACCCTGAAAGGAATTGAGAGCAGAGATCAGGAATGAGGCACTCTGTGCTTCGGGAAAACTGGCAGAACAGTACTTCAGATAGATATTTTCAGGAGAAATGTTTTATGAACCTGTATTCTTACATCTTCCCATTCTTAGAAAAGCACTGAAACCATTAACTAAGATATCTGTCCTTGTGACTAGCAGCAAACTTCTACAAAGATATGTGCTTGGTTGCATATACCCCCTTTGTCAAAATCACATGTATACTGACCTCCCCCTTACCTTTTCGGGGCAGTTTCTCAGAGCTATCTGAAAGGCTGTCTCTCAGACTGTCGTCCTCAGTAAGACACAGAATAAATCCGACTCACAGCTTTTACATGTTGTGTGGTTTTTTTAAGTCGACATCACTGAACAGGGAAGTGGAAGATTTGTATTGTATCCTTGTATTGTATTGTATTTGTATTGTATTGTATCCTGAATTATCTGATTCACTTAACCTCTTTTAGTCTCCATTTTCTTACCTGTGAAGTTCATAATATCTACTGCACAAGGTTAATCTAGGAATAAATTTTAGTATAGATGGAAAAGTGTTCCATAAACTACTAAGCACCTTAAGAGTAGATAGTAATTATTAATGGATTTCATATGTACCTACATTTAATCTTCCAAAATAATATTATGAGGTAAGCAAATTTTCATTTTACAGGCATAAAAATTAAAGAAGGCTAAATAACATGCTTAGATTAAAAATCCAAGTGATGGAGCTGAAAGTCAAACTCAAGTAATTCTGTTTCTAAAGCCAGAAAGCCATGAGGAAGAATCATATTTTAATATAAATTTACCTATTTAGAAATACATAAATAATAAAATATAATTAACCTTTTAAAACTTATTCTTGAATAAATGTATTCTACCCAAGACAAAGTGGCTATAAAGAATCCATATTGTAAAATATACTTTTAGTATCACAAAAGATAGTATCTAAACATTTCAAATGTTTCTATTTTAAAGGGAAACCAATCCCAAACAATTGCATAACATTTTGCTATATATAAACATCAACTTGAATTTAAATGTTAAATACATATCTGTATTTTCATATCAAAACAAATATAGTAGAAAATGGCAGTATAGTTCAGGCTTTGCATGCTAGCTATAGTCAAATTTGTTTTCTCTCTGGGTAGTAAAGTGGAGAAATATCAAATAACTAAAGAGGCTACAATTAATAATGGGATTTACTATCTTATATTTTGAGAACAGTCCAAATTAATTTTGCATTTGTACAGGAGTAAAAGTGTCTATCAGTTTCTTCAGGTTATATCTCCAGGGATGATTTAAGCAAATTATCCACAATTTATGGCATTATATCTGTGAGGAAAAAAAAAAAAACCATAAAACAACAACATGCTTTGATGTGTGACAAGCATACAATGTTGTCTTATCACTTAACTTCTGTTTAACTCTGATCCAGGAAGAGAGACAATATCTTGTGAAATTTCTCTCCTAATTTGGCTTTGGGCCAAATTTTGTGGGAGGCAATGATATTTTTCTGATTATAAACTGGGCAACTTATTTTCCTGCTAGTTTAAAGTAACTGGGATAATATATGCATTTTCATATAAAGTAAACCTAATATTTTGATATATCAATGCTAACCTTTATAATACATATTAATAGAAAGATTTTTAAAATATAGAAGTGTACACTGACAATATTTGTCCACTGAAAAAAGTGCACAACCTAAAGGTTGCAAATTAAGTTTTATTCGAGGATCTTACTGAAGAACTATAGCCTGGAAGACAGCCTAATATAGCTCTAAGAAATTGCTCCAAAGAGGTAAGGGAGGAACCAGGATACATAGGAGTTTTTGCTGAAAAAATAAAGGATGTAGTCAAACATCAAAAGATTACTGCTAATCACCAAAAACAGACATTTCAAGTTAATGATTTTAGTGCTTTTCTATGTATAGGAAGATGCTAGAATCTGGGTTAACTGAAATTATTCCTTAGATATGCATCTTAACTATCTAGGACCACAGCACAGAATGCTTTCAGTTTTTCTTGGTTTTCTTCATCCTGAATTCCTCTCAGGGTGCACCACTGTGCGGGGAAGGGGTACATATGCAGTGGCTGATGGCTTGATCCTTGAACAACCGGAATGGCCACAACATTCTTTCTTTACTCTAATGGCAGGCAACAATCCCTGTCCACAAATTATTGAGGTGTTTTAAAAGCGTAGAGAGGAAACATGTTATGGAACAAGCATTCTTTTTCTTACTGCTCCCAAAGATGATTAGCTGGGCCATGTACACCGTGTGCAAGCCCATTTAAAGGGAAAGCATATAGCAAATGTGCAGTCCACTTCAAACACTCTTTTGACCTAATTTTTAAACCATAATTTTTGAAATTTTTGTATGATTTTCTACTAAGATCTACCCTTCTGTTCCTGGATTTTTTAAATTATATTTTATTAGTGACATACATTTGCTCTGTTCAATATATATCAAGTATTCTACTTTAAATATACTTTCATTTAGATGGAAACATTGTATATTTACCCAGCAAATTGGGTCTTGCTTTACATAAATTTTCTTGAGTTAAAGTCATAACTATTTTCTAATGTAACCACTTAAATTGTCATTCACATTCTCAAACTAACTCCTAAAAGCTTTGATATCAATACTGTTCTAATTAGACACATTGGCTATGTGGTCAATAATATATTTACTTTCACAAATGGATACTGAATTTTATCAAAAGCTTTTTCTGCATTGATTGAGGTAATCATATGGTTTTTTTTTGTTTTTTTTTGTTTTATTATTTTTTTTGCTTGGTTTTTGTGGTACGCGGGCCTCTCACTGTTGTGGCCTCTCCCGTTGCGGAGTACAGGCTCAGCGGCCATGGCTCACGGGCCCAGCCGCTCCGCGGCATGTGGGATCTTCCCAGACTGGGGCACGAACCCGTGTCCCCTGCATCGGCAGGCGGACTCTCAACCACTGCGCCACCAGGGAAGCCCAATCATATGGATTTTATTCTTCCATTTGTTAAGGTGGTGTATCACACTGATTGATTTATGGATATTGAAAAATCCTTGCATCTCTGGGATGAATCCTACTTGATCATGGTGTATGATACTTTAAATGTATTGCTGGGTTTGATTTGCTAGTATTTTGTTGAGGAATTTTGTGTCTATGTTCATCAGTAATATTGGGCTGTAATTTTCTTTTTTTGTGATGTCTTTGTCTGGTTTTGGTATCAGGGTAATTGTGGTCTCATAGAATGAGTTCTATTCCTTCCTCTGCAATTTTTGGAAATAGTTTCAGAAGAATAGGTATTAATTCTTCTCTAAATGTTTGGTAGCATTTGCCTGTGAAGCCATCTGGTCCTGAACTTTGTGTTTTTTGGGAGCTTTTTAATCACAGATTCAATTTCAGTACTTGTAATTGGTCTGTTCATATTTTCTATTTCTTCCTGTTTCAGTCTTGGAAAATTGTACCTTTCTAGGGATTTGTTCATTTCTTCCAGGTTGTCCATGCTATTGGTGTAGAGTTGCTTGTAGTACTCTCTTGTGGTCCTTTGTATTTCTGTGGTGTGGGTTGTAACTTCTCCATTTCATTTTCTAATTTTACTGATTTGAACCCCCTCCCATTTTTTTGTTTGTTCTTCTTTCTCTAGTTGCTTTAGGTGTAAGATTAGGTTGTTTATTTGAGATTTTTCTTGTTTCCTGAGGTAAGCTTGTATCACTATAAACTTCCCTCTTAGAACAGCTTTTGCTGTGTCTCATAAGTTTGGGATCATCTTGTTTTTGTTTTACAAAACAATATATATGTATTCCAGCTTTGCTAATTCACTAGTATAGGCTAAAGTTTATGATTTGTTCTTAACCTTCATGGAACACATTAAGTTACAGATTCATGAGATTTATGTTCTTAAATAGAAAGCCATTTACAGCAAAACAGAGGTCAAAGAGGACACAGGATATAGCTTTTCCTTTTACCAAAACCTTCAACTCCTTGCTTTGTCTTACAAATCAGGAAACTTTTCTTAAATGAGTGAATATAACAGAAGAGAATAATTCTTATTAAATATCACTGGAATAACCCAATAGTCTCATCACAACACAATTCAACCACCTGGCTTTACATGAGAGTTTTATGTTCTGATGGTCACTTATTCACATTTAAGGTAAGAAACAGTTTAAAGTGGTTAAATTCTTGTTAAACCCATATGTCAGTCAGAGTTTAGTTAAAAGCAAAAAACAAAAATAAAAACCAACCAAAAAAATCTCTGATTTAGCAGAAAAATCCTTTATCATTAAAAAGATATTGGACAGCTTATTGAGTCACACAAAGGGCTGTAGAACAGGCATAGAGACAAGGAAAGATGATGAGATTCACACTCAGAACTGGGCCAGACAGTAAGCTGCTATGGTCTCCCCCAGTGACTAGCTCTTGCTGTTGAACCACATAACTCTGTTAGTAGGAGAGCCTGAATGTTGCAACTAGTCTACCTGCTATTATTGCCTTTGTACTATTTCTTGTTGCAACTAGCACCATCCCCAGAGATATTATTTGCATTCTTTATGTTCATATGTGGGTACATCTGATGATTATTGTATGTCGATTGCTTATACATTAGTTTTAAGGGATGCTAGAAAAATGAATATTTACTATTTTCATAAATTGCAGTGGAACACAACTCTGTCTCTGCCCAACAATCTAAAAGAGGGGATATCTCAATCAAGTAGCAACTTCAGATATTGGACAGCAAAATAGAATGACATATGTTTTCTACAGGCTACAGAATAAGATAGCAGGCTGTTCTAGATGAGAATGCCCTGAGTTATCTTTTGGATAACAGCTGCCAACAAGAGAAGCTGACATAGGTAGGACTTTGATATGCTAGAAATTTACTTTAATTTGGTTAAATCAGTGATAGTTTGATCTTTGTGGTTTCAGTATTTGTTACTGCAGCATAGTTTAACCTATAGTGATGGATAGAGCACTTAATACATTGTAACAAAACCACAAAATACATGAGAAAGGATTAGTGATTGCGTAATGGATGATAAGAATACAGATATAATAGTATGAATAGCCTGAGATCCATGTTATACAGTGGCAAATTGTGCCTCCTCAGCCTAGAGGATGAAGATTGGAAGCCTAGATTGGAAAACAAAAGATTTGTATTGTGTGTTGGTTACCATTGCCTACATTTGGAAAGATATTGAAGAAAGAGATGAGTTCCAAAAAGAAATTGGTTGATTTGCAAGCAGAGATGGAAAGACATAGAGAAATCTAGAATTTGGAGTCTTGTAAGGTTTGAGAAAAATGAATGGTTTTAGAACCCAACTGGTAAGACATGACATTTAAGCAGGCTTTGAGGAAAAGGTCTTACTTAATTTAAAATGTCTTATTTAAATTAAATGGATCAAGGTAAAGATCAAATTAAGAGTGTGACCATTTTGGAATTTTGGTTTTCATTCTCAGTGAAATACAAAAATATTTGATGGTTTTGGTACAGGAGTACCATGATATTATTTGCACTTTTAAAACATTATTTACTTTGTGATTAAAAAAAAAGACTAAAGAGGGACAAAGGAAGAAACTAACATGACCATTGATATTACCTTGTACTAATTTAGGCATGAGTTAATGACTGGGATTTAAATCAGGATGCTAATCCAATAATTACCATTTTCTAATTTATCTACAATATAGGTTGCTTTATGATTAATTTGATTAGAAAGAATTATCATAAGAATTTTTGTTACCATTCTACCATCATTTGGTGACCACACAAAGTATTTCTGGTTCATGTAAAAAGGCTCTCTCAGTTAAGGACCTGAGCTAATGGATTAAAGCACCTGGTAGAAATATATTTTTATTTCTCATCATGATTAGGGAAACATGACCACCAGAGTGAAAAGTTTTAGAAAAAGTCAAACTTAAAAAATTCTCATGAGAAATTGTATCACAGAATTAATTTAAAATAGGACTGAGCTCTTTTCTCCTGTGGGGAAGAAAAATAGAAATGCTGGCTTAAAAGCTATTCTCCATTTCCAGTTTCAAAGTTCCAAGTTTTGCACCAAAAAAGTAACTTTTTGGTTAACTATCCTGACTTTATTCTACATTTTAAAATATTATATTGTTATTCATGTAACCTCCTGAAATTGCTAAGATATGCTAGTTTTTACCCCAGTGATTTCTAACAGGAAATTTTAATACCTATGGAGGCGAGAAAAAGAAACACTTAAGGAACTGTGCATTGCAGTTGATTGATTACAGTGGCCAAAGCTAAGACTCCTAAATTAAGAGGTACACATGTGTTCAGCCATTCATCTGAACAAAGAAAAAAAATCTATAGAAAGGAAAACATTATAATTCAACAAAATGGCCATAAGTAGTTAAACCAATAATTTGAAAATAAAATACTGGCAAATTTAGTTGCAATTTCTTAAGATAAAGGGACTCAATAGCTCTACAAGTTATTCTTTTTTTTTTCTTTAAAGATTTATTTATTTATTTTTGGCTGCGTCGGGTCTTAGTTGCAGCCCGCAGGATCTTCATTGAGGCATGCGGGACCTTTCGTTGTGGTGTGCGGGCTTTCTCTTCTCTAGTTGTGGTGCACAGGCTCCGGGGTATGTGGGCTCTGTAGTTTGCAGCACTCAGGCTCTCTAGTTGAGAGGTGCACAGATCAGTAGTTGTGGTGCCCAGGCTTAGTTGTCCTCCTGCATGTGGGATCTTAGTTCCCCGGCCAGGGATGGAACCTGCCTCCCCTGCATTGGAAGGTGGATTCTTTACCACTGGACCATGAGGGAAGTCCAACAAGTTATTCTTAAGGTCTGGGGATTTTAAAATTAAAAAAAAGAAACTTACTCTTATTTAGCAATTTGAATCAATAGAACTTTATGATCATGCACCAATGAATATTAATAAAGAGGGAGGAGTTAAGCATGAAGGTGAGGTGGCATTTTAGTTGATCTGAATGATTCATCCCTTTACATAAAAATATTTATTGAATGCCTCCTCTGTGCCAAGCACAATTCTAATGACTGGGAAATACAACAGTGAAATGGATGGACAAATTAGGAAAAAAACATCAGGTAGTGCTATGTGCTACTAAGAATCATGTTGAAGAAAAGCCTTTTTGAGGAGATGGTATTTGAGATGAGATCTGAGTGACAAGAAAGAGGCAGACACAGATAGGTGAAGAATATGCCAAGCAGAGACAGCAACCATTTCAAAGACCTCTTGGGTTTTCCAAGATATAGGAAGAAGGCCAGGAGGGCTAGCATGTAGTAGGCACAAGAGTAAAGCAGTATGAGCCTGAGGAATTAGTTCAAGATCAGATAATACTGGATTTTACAACCCTGGTCAAGATGTTTGATTTTATTCTAATAGAAGTCACTGGATGAAATCAGAGTGGTGTAATCTGCTGTGTGTCTCTAAAAACTACTGTATTTATGCTTTGGAGAATGTCTTGTTGAGAGGCATGGATAAATGCATAAAACTAGTAAAGAAATTCTTCCTGTGATCCTCAAGTGGCCTATGGTATGTGAGGCATTACGTCAAGCACTTGTAAAGCCCTTCCAGCATACTTGCAAGATAGGTATCATTGAAGAAGTCTGTAGATGAGTCAGATAACTTACATAATGTACACTAGGTCACAGAGGTCATATCTAGTGACACAATTGAATCCTGGTTGGATCTGCCTTTAAATTCCAGGTTTTTACTACCCTGCTGTGTTGCCAGGGTTCAACCCCTTCAGATTTTATTGTGGCTTATTCACCAAAAATTCACCAGATGTATTTGGCTGGTGGAATATTAGATATGGAGAGTATAGAGTAAATGTCTGTTATTTGTTGAATTAGAGACATAAGCTAATTAAGAGTGGGATTTTATTTTTATTTGCCATTTTTGGTCCCTGTGACAGTTAATTTTATGTGTTAACTTTACTGGGCCACAGGATGCCCAGATATTTGACTTACATTTTGGGTGTTTCTGTGAGGATTTTTTGATGAGATTAACATTTAAATTGGTAGACTGAGTAAACCAGATTGCTTTCTTTAAAGTGGGTGGGCCTCATCCAATCAGTGGAAGGCCTGAATAGAACAAAATGCTGACTCTCTCCTAAGAGGAAATTATCCTGCATGATGACCTTTGAACTGAGATATTGGCTCTGCAGATTTTGGAGTTGACATCCTCCATAACTATGTGAGCCAATTATAAATAGATAAAACCAGTATCTCCTATTGTTTCTGTTTCTCTGAAAAACCATAACTAATACAGCCTCCATGAAAGCGTAAAAGCAAGAATTTATGTGTTTGATCAATGGAGTTCATTAGATAGATGAAGCACTAAAGAACAGAGTTTTAGCAAACCACAGAAAAAATTACTCCAGAAGATATGATGAGGTAATCTTATAGGATTGTTCCAGCACCATCTAGTGATGATTTGACAGGCAGTACTTTGAGTGATTTTAGGTAGACTATTATAACTAGGATGGCATATTCAATTTCTACCTTCTGAGCAATTCTGAAAGACACTTAAAACTTATGTCCCTAGAAGCAGGAAAGGCCTTTGATTTCTTCAGAATTATTTATTATGTTTACATGTGAGAGGGAAAATGTGTGTTCATCAGACTCATTATATATTTACCTGGAATACAAAATGGGATAAAATTAAATCAATGGAACCAAAAAGTGACTTTTTATGAAAGTTCAATAAAAATGACAAAAGTTTAGTTTTACCAATCATGAAAAAGAAGAATAATTCTAAATTATCATTATTAGGAATAAAAATGGAGACTTCATCATATTTACTAAAGATATCAAAAGTACAACAAAATATCATCAACAAATTTTAAGCCAATGTAATTTAAAATTAGAGGGAGTGGACAGACTCTATGAAACCTACAAGTTATTGAAAATGAGATGAAAAACATCTGAATAACTATATGATAATTAATTAATTGAATAACGTATAAAATATCTTCCCATAAGATAAACTCTAGGCACACTTGGCTTCACTGGAGAATTATATGAAATATTTAAAAAAGAAATAGCAGCAATTTCATATAAATTCTTTCAGAAAACAAGAGGATACACTTTCCAATTAATTTTAAAAGTCAGGATTACTCCAATAGTAAAACTATATACAGATGTTACAAAAAAAAGGAAATTGCAGACTAATATAGTTTTTGAATGTAGATGAAAAACTCAACCAAATTTTAACAATTGATTCCAGCAATATATTGAAAAGGTGATACATCACTGCAATTGGTGTGGGTTTATTTGTATAGTTGGTTTAATATTTAATAAATATAATTTACCTTGTTAACAAACTAAAGATGAAAATTATATGCTAATTTCAATAGATGCAGAAAAAATAATTGTTTTAAACAAAATTTAACATTTATTTTTGAGGAAAACTCTCAGGAAAGTGGAAATAGAAAAACACTTACTCTACCATCTTAAAAGATATCTATGAACAAACTGAAACTAATATAATAACTTAATCATAAAAGATTAAAAGATTTATTCCCTGAATCAGAAATAAAGCAAGGATATTTTCTCTTACCACTGCCAGTTAACATTCTGCTGGAGGTCCTTGCCAGTGCAACAAGGCAAGAAAGAGAAATGAAAGGTTAGAGCAGAATTAGAATAACAGAATATCAACAGGTCAATGGATAAACAAATTTTAATAATTGTCAGCAAAATAAATGAAAAAACTATTGATAATATGCAACAAAATTAATGAGCTTCAAAAACATATGTGAAAAAAAGACAGACAAAAAACAGTGAATTCTCTATGATTCCAATATATAAATTAGTAGAACAGTG